>NC_073695.1:142883011-142950496 GCF_029784165.1 Wyeomyia smithii
GTGTTAATATAGACTAAAGTACTTACGGTTTTCTATGTTTGGTCCACGATATTCGTTCGCGGGGAACTTATTTAGGTTAGCGGATTTTGATTGTGATTAAAAACGCGAATCTCACGATATTCCCTCGTGGATGCACTAACTGCGGTTTCTAAATCGAATCACAATCCGCGCCGACTGCGCCACTTAAAAGATCATTTGGTTTAGTTTAGTTTTTAAAAAACTTTTATTTGACCGTACTCGGTCACACTTCACTTGAGACTGATTAAAGACTATCTTACAGAGGCCTGACTGCACTACCTGCTGTCCTAAAATCTGCTGACCTAAGACCTAACGACGATGCAGCACTTGGCGACGTCAATCCGAGTTCCACGTTGAATACTTTGTTGGCTCCGGGCTCCAATCCTGCTGACTGTGCTGTCTGGTTGTTTGCGCGTGGCTTGGTTTCTGGTCGCTTAGATTCAGTGACAACTGGTGTTGAGGATGTTCCGTCTTTAACTTATATATATATATATATATATATATATATATATATATATATATATATATATATATATATATATATATATATATATATATATATATATATATATATATATATATATATATATATATATATATATATATATATATATATATATATATATATATATATAATAAATGTTGGTATTTAATCTAAAATGAAATTTTTTTTTGGATTATCGAGTTGCAGTTTAAGATGTAACTATGACACTATCGACAATTCGATGCAGATGGCCAGCGCTGGTTTAAAACTTAATTAATCATCTAAACTGCGAAAAATCCTTCTTTCAGTAAATCGTGGATTAATTGCTTACTCGAAAACGAATGTGCATCTCGCTTCTTATACGGATCCACTGCACAGCTATTTTCTCCAATAACTAAAAACATTTTCTCCATTATTTGATTATTTTCGAAAAATTGTTAAAGTTAATTTTCCTAAGTGTAATACTAGCTTAATAAGCAAATAAATAAAAACGTCAGATAATTCTAATCAGTATTCTGAACAATTCTTCCGAAGACACCAAACCCCTAAAATGTAAGGAATTGTGAAAAAAGACTTTTGACCGTCTTTTTTCAAAACGGCCCCACTGTGCGGCGCAAAGAAATCAGTTCTTACCCCAAAAATGAACTTCAAACTCTTATTACTCATCAACTATAAACATAATTAACACTAACTGTATTGCAAATTAAAGATCAATCTGTACCTCACTGAATAATTTCAGCGTGAAAATTTTCAAGTATAATTGTTGAACTTGAATCTAAGTTTTAATGTCAGTCGTCGGGAATGGGTTTATCTTATACTCTAAGTTTTTTTGAAATAGCTAAAATTTTCACGTATCAGCAAAATAATTATCCCTTTCTCCGTACATCTTGAACGTCGTAGTATACTTAAAAAATTAATTTGGGGTACAATAAGTGCAGCATGTCTTGTGTAGGTAAAACGTCTTTTCTATTTTTTAAAATATCGAAAAAAAAATTATATTGCTGTATCTTTGATTACAACTTCTTGAGAACATTTTTATAAATTGTTAGAGCTTTGAGTAATAGGGAGAAAGTTGGATAGATTTCAAGTGCGGCTTGTCACGCGCCATAAGCTAAACTTGAAACTCGATATGATGTTTTGCATAAAATGGCTTTGGCGAGTTACAGCCGGTTTTCTTCAATTTTTTATAAATGTTCGTTATTAACGTCTTCGGTCGTAATTGATATTTTTAATAAACAAACAACTTTTTGCTATCGAATAACTGTACTATTGAAGAATTACAATTTCAATGCATATAAAAATTGCTACACACTTTAAAAAAACCAAACTGCTTAGGGACCATACTTAAATGACGTAGCATTTATGGGGGGAGGGGGGATATCATCATTTTGTGACAAGCTGTGACAAGGGGGAGGGGGGTTGTAGTTAAATCGACGTAGCATTTTTTTTTAAAGACTGATTTTTTTTTGCAGGAAAAATGTATGCTAAAAATACACTAAAACATTGCACAAATCATCTGTGCCATACTGAAATCTTCTAAAAGCTCTGCTACATAAACAATCATGGATTTATAAACACACAATCTGTTTTGAATACAAAGATCGTTGCTTTTTTGTAGCTTTTAATAGTGAAAATTACTCGATTCATTTCCGGAATAGTTTCTGTGCTCTCTGCAGACATGGATCATACTACACACTTAGATATTATCACCGAGTACGGTAAAATAAATTACCGAGTTTTCAACAACTGAGATCTCGGTAAAAATCTCGGTAATACATCAAAACACCGAGATTCTATAAAAGCAAAAATCAAAACCCTGTTAAACTTTAACGAGATTTTCGGTAATGTTTCACCGAGCTACTCTGGAATTCGAACTGTCATATTATTACGAGAACTTCAGTAAAACTCACTAAGGCACGTGTTTTGCGATTTTTTTTAGATAACCCGGAATATGATTAAAACGATTAAATATACAAATTAATTTATTAATTACTAAGTATACTGATTCAATTGAATACAGCATTGTTAAAAACTGGAGAGTTTAATTGCTTCCATGAAATAAACAAACATCTATCACTCTGCAACTTCCATCCTGCGAAGAGAGTTGATAACCTGCGAAATTGAGTGAAGAAAGAATTTATCGTTTTCTTCGAATTTTCTTTGCAGCAAAAAAACAAGCTCTGAGAAAAAATAGTGTATAGGAACTCACTCAATATTTTAGTCAATCAGATCATTGCCGATTTTTTTTATAATAATAATCAGCCGTAAAATCTGCTCCTTTTTTTCTAAACCCGGACACGAAAAAACTGTTAGTGTGTGTCCTGAAACACGCGTTATTCTGACAGCTCAGTTTTCAGGAATCTCGATAAGAGCGTTTTTGTTCGACGAATATTTACTGAACTCGGAAGTTTCCGGTTTTATGGATTTTTTCGGTAAACAAATTTACGATATTGCGGTAAATACGTTGAGTTTCCGATTTCTCAGTAAATTTTTTACCGAACAACGGTAAACTAAAATATTTTCAAGTAGTTCGGTATTTTGGGTTCATTAAGCAGACAGTATGTGAGTAGAGGAAGAACGAAAACTAAGCGAACTGGAAATATGATACAGATTTGGAAAAATATACCGCATCCCGACGGGACATGAACCCGCAATCTCCCTGTCTCCGGCATGGTGTTTTGACCAATTAAACTACGGGGGACGGTGGTACTGTTCCACAATCTATATCGTATCACATTCCGCTGTCGACTTATTCTATTGCTCATCCCTAACTACACACACTGCTGTGCAAGCGTTATTTATAGACTGAAAGGAATGTCTCTTCACACACAGAAGAGTCAGCTGATGCTGATAACTCTTATAGACCTGTGTGATCGAGACCGAAGTCAGTCTGCGTCGTGCTTGCAAGTGCGACACAACTACGGAAGGTGCTCCGTACGGCTAATTTTTTCGAACTGAATTTCTATTTTTAACAACGGCTTTTTCCGTTAACACGCAAGTTCATTAAGCAGACAGTATGTGAGTAGAGAAAGAACGAAAACTAAGCGAACTGGAAATATGATACAGATTTGGAAAAATATACCGCATCCCGACGGGACGGCATTTTACTTTACCGAGAAAGCATTACGCAGTTAAGTGTGTAAGTTGTCTAAACACCTTTACTCCTTATACCAAAACACAAGCTCTTTGAAGCAGAAGATGAAGTCGCGAGTCTATAAGTTGTAAATAAATTGAATTAGACACAGTTTTTTTTTTTTTAAGTATTTTTTCGTATGTATGTTTTTTTTTTCACAACATTTATTTGACACGGCACAATGTATGTATGTTACTACAGTCAGGTTTTTATTAAGAAAACGTAAGAAAACGCGCTGAAAAATCCTTGTAAAAAAACCGCGTAAATTCAAGAATCCGCGTAGAAAAAAATCACGTTAATTCAAAAATTCGCGTAAAGTTAGCCAGCAAGAAGGGCTTTGAAAAAACCCGAGACGCATCAGAACCAGTTTTTAAAATTGTCCTCTTTGACGGTCATTACGGATCTTTCGGAGGGCGGTGGTTTTTTTTGGACTAAGTCTTCTATTAGATAAACACTTAAACGTTTCTGGTTTCAAACCCACGTTGTTTCGAAAATTCGCGAAAAAGTTTTTGAATTAGCATTAGCAGTCCGCGTAAAAAAACCATATATATATTTTTGTACGTTTTCTCAGAAGCGGAGAGGGGGCGGGGAGGTAATCGAATGCTACGTTTTTTTTCAGCGGGGGTTTGATTTTTGTGACCAAATGCTACGAAGAGGGAGGGGGGGGGGCTTAAAAATCATGAGAAAAATGCTACGTCATTTAAGTATGTTCCCTTATTTTCACGAGCAAAAAGGTTTATAATCCCCATTATTTTCTTGACTTTTTCATAGTCTATCCTCAATGAACTACAACAGGTACTGCCTTATTCCATCACTTGACAACCTAATTTTGATGGTAATGCCATGACATTACAGAACTTATTGGACATGTGACTATAAAATAACGTTCATAATCAACCGACAGTGGTTTGGCTAACTTTAGATTTCATTTACATGCTTGATATCTTTGATACTATGTCTTTCTTACATTTAAAATTGCATTTAAAATCCGCCCTTTATTACGTTTTTGGCGGTTTTTGTCGTTGCACCTGCATCAGAACCCATAGCCATGTCCTAATTTAACACGTGTGCCGAATATTTGTCAAAACGCAGTTAGCTTTGATTTCCTTACAACTGGTTTCATACCAGGCGAGAGGAGGTGAGTGGAGAACTAAAAGCAAAGGTAACTTGTAGTCAGAACAGAAGTGTTTGCGTTGCTACCCACAAAAAAATAACAAACTTTAGTGTTCCTCAGCTTCCGAGTTTGCTTGGGAAAAAGGCAATTTGAGTAACTTTCGTTTGTCGTGCGCGTGACTGAAAGACAAGCAAACTATATATATTCCGATATATATATATATATATATATATATATATATATATATATATATATATATATATATATATATATATATATATATATATATATATATATATATATATATATATATATATATATATATATATATATATATATATATATATATATATATATATATATATATATATATATATATATATATATATATATATATATATATATATATATATATATATATATATATATATATATATATATAGATAGATAGATAGATAGATAGATAGATAGATAGATAGATAGATAGATAGATAGATAGATAGATAGATGGATATAAAATTTAATTAATATTCATATATTATCTTACCTCCATCGCGACCCTTTCTTTTCTTTTTAGAGTTGCTGGATAAGCCGGAAGCACTTTTATCTTTACTCTTCCATCGAATTAACATGATTTCATACAATTCACTACTTTCTATCAAAGGTTAAATATTTAAACAAAAATGTTTGTGTTTGGTTATTCCAGGTATTTGATTCTTCCAGTTTTTTTTATTTTTCTGTAAAGGAAGAAACTTGTGTATCTCAAATTATTTTGTAAGTTTTGCTCTCCTTCTTTATGATTTTTACACAATGACCAATGTCACAATAACAAAACTTCATCAAAAATAAGCGCGAATGAAAATATTCTCTAAGCTCTACTTACTACTCGACTAAATAAAAATATATATGGGTCATTCCATTTCAAGTGTGCGCACCTCGCATCAACAACCTTCTTTTCTTATGGACCGCGGTTTTTAATTGCCTAGTAGTGTTTAATAAAGCTTCCAGACATTTCCATAATTGTCCGCTGTTAATCTTTCTTTGGATATATTTAATCGCTTGTGAATATTTATTAGGCACGGCCGTGTACTTTCAATATACATTTCAATGATACTGACTGTAAGATCTACAACAATTTTTGTACAATTTATCCCTCTTGCGTTAAAGGCACAAGAGATCCAAATTGTACCAGCTGTTCGAGTTGCTACAGTAACAAATTTTTGTTCAATATTTGTTCAACTAGTTGACTCGTACACTTTTCAAAATATTAGTGAGAAGAGCTGGATCATCTATATTGCCGCGATTGAAAAATCCAAGCAATCACGCACTTTGACCCGAATGCGCATTGTTAACGTTCAAGTTCATTTTACGCTCTTTATTCATTTTTAAACAATTCTACAACAGACAAACAGACGTGCCTCTTCGAAGAAAAATCCTGAAAAATCTTCGTTCTTATTCGAAACGTTACAGTTGTGCGCCACCATGTGAGCTTATTGCCTATTAACTTCTTTTCGTAAAACGTTTTTTATCTTTGCTAATGGGTGTGCGCGCTTGCTTAAATTAACACCCGGTTTTTGTCTTTGATAATGAATGTGCACGCTTGCTTATAGCCACACTAGGGGCATTATCGGCTACTAAGCAAAATTTCAAAATAATCGTTATTTTTCTGGTTGATGAAATCGTCATCGAGTGGCACGTCTGTTTGTCTGTGATATTACTTTGCGATAAGGTCGTATGTCTAAACGTAATAAAGAACAAGTGAGAGTTATACCCCCTGTACTACACACACATACACACACACACACACACAGACTCACACGGGAGCTTGCCTAGGGAGTGGTGGGGTTTCGAGCATTGGGCAGTCGATTCCGATGCCGAAAGCAAGGCACTCGCGCTAGAGGCAAGGCTTAACCAGCCTAAAAAAGGGAGTGCTGCAGCTGTGTCTAAATACACACGAACAGCTGCAGCATCGTTTGCCAAAGTCTGTTCAACTGAACCGACTGGCAAACGTGCGAGAGGCTCTCCGGGGGAATCGGCCCCCAGGACGCAGCGAAGGCGGTTGTTCGGTGACAGCCAGGAAGCTGGCTCGTCAGTCCAGCCGAGCAAGGAACCGACAAACGGAGAAGCCACGGATTGGACAACCGTGGTGAATAAAAAGCGGCAGAAGCGGGAACGACGCGCGAAGCGCGGCGACCGCGATGAGAAGCCGCAAGGGGCGAGTAGGCGGAGCAAGGGTGACGTGCTCATTTTCAAGACGGATGCGTCTAAGTACGCTGAAGTCTTGAAGTCCATGAGAGGCGAATCCAAGCTCAAAGACCTCGGCGCGGATGTCAGGTCAATTCGTCGGTCACGCACCGGCGAGATGATCCTCGAACTCCGCAAAGAGGCGAAGGGCAAGGGCTGTGCCTATAAAAAGACGGCCCAGAAAGTGCTAGGCGAGGAGGTTCACATCCGAGCCTTCACTCCTGAAGTGACTCTCCAGCTTAAAAACCTGGACGAGATCACCGAAGAGTGTGATATAGCACAAGCTTTCGAGCAAGAGTGTGGAGTGGTAGTGACCGCGGAGGCAGTTCGTCTCCGCAGGGGCCCGGCCGGCACCCAGGTTGCTACCATAAAGCTCCCACTAGCGGAGGGTAACAAGGCCCTGAAGAAGGCCACGTTGAAAGTGGATTGGTCGGTCTGCCCTCTGGGCACCTTCCTACAGCCTGACGTTTGCTTCAGGTGCTTTGAGCGGGGGCATAAATCCTGGTCGTGCAAAGGGCCCGACAGGTCCAATTTATGCCGCCACTGCGGTGGCGCAGGCCACAAGGCACGGGACTGCGGTGCACCTCCAAAGTGTCTGGTATGCACCGGTAAAAGGGATGCCAAACACGCCATGGAAGGCCCCAAGTGTCCTGCTGCACGGCCGGCTACTAAACCACAGGCCTGAGGGTGATACAGTTAAACCTGAACCACTGCTATGCGGCGCAGCAGTTGCTACACCAAGCAGCTGCTGAGTCGTAGTCGGGCGTGGCCATCGTCTCGGACCCATACCGCATCCCAACCGAAAACGGTAACTGGGTATCGGACAAGTCTGGGCAGGCGGCCATTTTCACGACAGGCAGGTCCCCGGTTCAGGAGATTGTGTCGACCTTCAGAGAGGGGTACGTTATAGCCAAAGTGGATGGAGTATTCTACTGCAGTTGCTATGCTCCGCCAAGTTGGTCTACCGAAACGTTCGCACAGATGGTCGATCAAGCAACCGTGGAACTGACCATCAAGCAACCGTGGAAGTCGCTGTACAAACCAGAGGGGCCAGGTCTTGTTGGAAGCTTTGGCAACGCTCAACTTAGACTTGGCTAACGTTGGTACAAAATGCACCTACAGTAGAAATGGTGCGGAATCGATTATCGATATGACGTTCTGCAGCCCGGGACTGATCACGAACTGGAGGGTAGATGACAGCTACACGAATAGCGATCACCAATCGATCCACTATGAGGTAGCCGTGCGGAAGCAAGCAGCGAGTAGGGCCAATATTCCATCCTTCTACGGCTGGAAAACATTGCATTTCGATGCAGATGCTTTTGGGCAGGCAATTAGATGGAAGCACGAAGGGGGCGAACCGCTCCCGGATGTGGACCATCTAAATTCGATGCTGTCATGGGCGTGCGACACCACGATGCCTAGGTCTCGTCCGCCTAGAGAGGGTAGGCCACTGACATACTGGTGGAGCGATACGATAGCAGGCCTACGCAGTGCATGCCTCCGTGCAAGACGGAAGATGCAACGCGCACGTTCCGACGAGCAAAGAGCGGAACGCGGTGCCGCATTCAGATCCGCTAAGGCAACGCTTAAGAGCGCAATCAGAGCCAGCAAACGAGCCTGTTTCGAACGACTCTGTGCCAGTGCCAATTCGAACCCGTGGGGTGACGCCTACAGGATCGTTATGACCAAGACTAGAGGTGCGCTAGCCCCGGCCGAATAATCACCAGCGACGCTAGAAACGATCATTCAGGGCCTCTTCCCAAGCCACGAACCAAAACCCTGGCCTCCGGCTGACGAGTCACCACGGCAGCCGTGCAGAGGCATACGATGCGGTAAGGGTGACAGAAGATGAATTGATCGAGATCGCAAACTCCCTGAAGGTAGGCAAAGCTCCGAGACCAGACGGAATCCCGAACTTGGCCATCAAGACGGCCATCAAAGAAGCCCCCGGTTTGTTCAGGGCGGTCATGCAAATATGCCTTGACGACTGCCTCTTCCCGGACGTGTGGAAGTGCCAGAGGCTGGTGCTGTTGCCGAAGGTTGGGAAACCACCAGGTGACCCATCGGCATACAGACCAACCTGCCTGCTGGACACGGCGGGCAAGGTGCTTGAGAGGGTAATCCTCAATAGACTGGTGAAATATACAGAAAGTGAGAACGGTTTATCAAGCAACCAGTTCGGTTTTCGAAAAGGTAGGTCCACGGTGGATGCAATTTTCTCCGTCACCAGAACGGCTGAGGTTGCAATCCAACGCAAAATGAGGGGCATTGGTTACTGCGCGATCGTCACGCTTGACGTGAAGAACGCGTTTAACAGTGCCAGCTGGGACTCCATAGCCTTAGCCCTACAGAGTCTCAGAGTGCCGACGCCGCTGTACAAAATTCTGGGTAACTACTTTCAGAATCGAGCGCTAGTGTATAACACAAACGAGGGTCAGAAAAGCGTTCCGGTTACCGCAGGTGTACCGCAAGGTTCCATCCTGGGCCCGGTACTGTGGAACGCCATGTGTGACGGCGTGTTAAAACTAACACTCCCTCCAGGGGTGGTGATCGTGGGCTTCGCCGACGACATAACTCTTGAGGTCTATGGCGAGTCAATTAGAGAGGTAGAGTTAAAGGCCGCGCTATCAATACGCGTAGTGGAAGACTGGATGCACTCCAGGAAACTGGAGCTAGCGCACCATAAGACTGAAGTTATTGTTGTAAATAACAGAAAGTCGGAGTAGGAGGCATCGATTAGTGCTGGTGCATGCACTATCGCCTCAAAACGCTCGCTGAAGCTTCTGGGGGTTATGATCGACGACAAGCTCACGTTCGGAAGCCACGTCGATTATACCTGCAAGAAAGCTTCCATGGCTGTGGCAGCGCTATCTCGCATGATGGCAAACAGCTCAGCGGTTCGTAGCAGCAGGCGCAAAGTCCTTGCTAGCGTGACCACGTCCATACTCAGGTATGGAGAACCAGTGTGGTCCAAGGTGTTGAGTACCTCGTGCCATCGCGGCAATTCGAGAGTACGTACAGGCTAATGTGCCTAAGGGTCGCGTGCGCATACCGAACAGTGTCGTACGAGGCGGTTTGCGTCCTGGCTGGCATGATGCCCATCAGCATCATCGTCAAGGAGGATGTAGAGTGCTTCGACCAACGCGACACGAGGGGTATACGCAACACCATACGGTCATCTTCAATGGCCAGGTGGCCGCGGGAGTGGTCCAACACTACAAAAGGTAGATGGACACTCCGACTCATTCCAGAGTTAGCATGCTGGATTAATGGGCGCCATGGGGAAGTAACCTTCCATCTGACAAAGATCCTGTCAGGCCGTGGCTGCTTTAGGCAGTACCTGCATAGGTTCGGGTACGCCGTGTCCCCTATGTGCCCCGCATGTACGGGTGCGGAAGAAAACGCGGAGCTTGTGTTTTTCACATGTCCGCGTTTCGAGCGGATAAGGTACGAAATGCTGGCAATAAGTGGGACGGACACCACGCCAGAGAACATCGTGCGTGGGATGTGCAAGAATAGGGAAATCTGGGATGCGGTCATCAAGGCCGCATCGCAGATCATTTGTTTTCTGCAGGGCACCAGTCGACGGGAAACCATCGATGTGCCCCAGTTAGTTAACGGTTAACTAACTGGCCTGTATAGGCTGCTCTGCTACCCATAGAGGTAAGTGCAAAAAGCACAACTGGCCCTCTCCCTGAAGTAATGCCAAACGGCGGTCCCGGGGAGACCAAGGGCTTTAGCTGTTCAGCTCAAGGTTGCTCAGCATGGGTAAAAGCAGACACACACACAAACAGACACACACACACACATACACAGACATGTATGTGTGGGTGTCTGTGTGTGTGTGTCTGTGTGTGTGTGTGTGTATATGTATGTATGTAACGCTCTCTCAATCCCACTCGATTTTCTCAGAGACGGATGGACCGATTTTCATTAAACTAAATTAAAGGTCTAGTTGCCCCATAAGACCCTGTTGAATTTTATTGTAATCGGATTTGTAGTTTCGAGGTTATGTATCAAAATGTGAAAATCACAAAACTTTATTATCTTAAAAACTACACAGCCGATTCAAACCAAATTGGTATCAAAAGAACGGTTTTTTTTAACCATTTGTAGATTAATTTTATAATGATTGGACACGTGGTTCAAAAGTTATGCTTAAAACGTGTTTCAAAGACTGTTTGAAGACACCCACTTTTCCCAGAGATGGCTGGACCGATTTTCACAAAATTTAGTGATCGTGGTATAATCGATTTGTACTCATATAAAAGCAAAGCCTTGGTGCTACATGCCGATTCGGAACTCGACCTTCTGATTATTTATACACAGACTTCGCAGCCGACTAATTAGTGTACAGGACAATTGCGGGCTAGCGCTACGATCTTACTGACACTAACAGTCTCTCCCGAGCCGAGACTCGAACCTACGACGACTGGCTTGTTAGGCCAGCATCGTACCTCGAGACCATCTGGGTGATACTCATACATACTGGGTGATACTCATATAATGCGTATAAAAATTTAGATTGTTTATGATAACTTTAGTCAGTAGATTTCAAATAATTTATAATGAAATGATGTTTTTTATACTGTTGGTGAACCACCCTATTGGAGCGGGCGTATTCCCCCGGGGCGATGCAAGTAGCTCAGTATCAACATGACAACCGAGTGACAGAAGGAACTGCATCAACTGGCTGCGATTCTAATTCGCGGTTAATTGTGCGGTTGCCCTAAATTACCCTTCCAAAATGCAGTGGCAAAATAGACGAATGGCTTACGTTTCGTGATCTCTTTACGTCACTAATTCATTGGCAGACTGATCTTCCTGAGATAGAAAAGTTCCACTTCTTGCGTAGCCAGCTAGAAGGGGAAGCGCTATCGGTTATAGATTCTCTCCCTCTCATTAAGACAAATTATACCGTCGCGTGGGAATTACTAACGAAGCGATATTCGAATACGAAGGTTCTTCGCAGACGACAGGTTCAAGCTCTCTTCGAGTTACCAACGGTTAGGAGAGAATCGGCTAATGAGTTACATACCCTTCTGTATACTTTCGAGAAAACTATTAAGTCACTTGATCAAGTCACCCCTCAACAGGCTGATTATAAGGATATGCTATTGGTTCATCTTCTATGTTCGCGCTTGGATCATGGCACGCGTAGAGCATGGGAAGAATTATTTTCGTCTAAGGAATCGGATACGGTTAAGGAGCTGCTTAAGTTCTTGCAACGTAGAGTCCGAATTCTGGAATCATTGCCTATCAAGTCCAATGAACATAAGGTAGAATATACACAGCCTAAATATCCAAAGGGACCAACCTCGGTTAAGGCATACAGTGCATCGATCCAACAGTCATCGGGTAGCAGTAAATGTGTTCGCTGCTCGGATAATCACCCTCTCTATCAATGCCCATCGTTTCAAAAAATGATCGTTTCCGACCGAGATGCACTACTTAGAAATCGTTCCCTGTGTCGAAATTGCTTTCGCCGTGGTCATCATGCGAGAGAATGCAGTTCCAAATTCACTTGTAAGCAATGCAATGCAAACGTGAATAATGAACCAAAACCGTCACCGACAGCTTCGGGTGATGAGCTAACTGAATCCAAAGTGGTCAACTTGGCGACTACTAGCAGGGTGGCCTGCAACGCAGCGGGTGGTTCATCGACGAGTGTATTTTGCTCACTGCGATTGTCACTCTGGAAGATGATCGAGGTGAACAGGTTCATGCCAGAGCATTGTTGGACAGTGCTGCGGAATGCAATTTGATCAGCAATAGAGTGCGGAAACTACTTACGGTTAAGGAACACCGATGCATGGTTGAAGTCGTTGGCATCCAAGGTTTGGCTACCCGGGCCCAGGGCAAAATTACTGTGAAAGTACGTTCGAGATTTACGGATTTCTCCCAGCCAATGGATATGTACATTCTCCCGAAAATCGCTGCACAAATGACTTCATCATCGGTCGATATAAATAAATGGAAACCACCCAGCGGGATCGAACTGGCAGATCCAACATTTTTCAAATGTGGCTCAGTTGACGTGGTGTTGGGAGCTGAAGCCTTTTTCGACTTTTTCATAACTGGTCGTAAAATCCGATTAGGGGATACCTTACCTTCATTGGTGGATTCGGTGTTTGGTTGGGTTGTTACGGGCAAATGTTTGGTGGATAGTCCCATTAAGTCTGTAATTTGCGACATCGCAATCATTAACAAACTAGATACTTTACTGGAAAGGTTTTGGAAAACTGAAGACAGCGGTCAAGATTACAATCACTGTCCCGAGGAGGCTAGGTGCATGGAATATTTTACACAAACTACACAACGGCAAGGTTCTGGTCGATACACGGTGTCCTATCTGAGGAATAGTGAGGTGCTATCCCAGCTTGGTGATTCGAAAGCTATAGCAGAGTGGAGATTCAGGCAGTTGGAGAGACGTTTAGAACGAGATCAAAATCTACGAGAGCAATATGCAGCCTTCATGAGCGAATATGAATCTATGGGCCACATGCATTTGATACCCGATGAACACAATGCGAACGTTAAGCGATGCTTCCTCCCACATCACCCAGTGGTGAAGGAAGTCAGCACAACTACTAAGGTGCGGGTGGTGTTTGACGCCTCCGCAAAAACATCTACCGATATTTCTTTGAACGACAGTTTGCTGGTAGGCCCTGTTATTCAGGAAGATTTGCGCTCAATTATACTTCGGAGTCGTACACGTCAGATTATGGTGGTCGCCGACATCGAAAAGATGTTTCGACAAATCGAAATTCGCCCCGAGGATCGGCGGCTTCAGTGCATTTTGTGGCGTCCCTCACCTAACGTTCCGATTTCCATATACGAACTAGCGACTGTTACGTATGGCACGAAGCCGGCACCATTTTTGGCAACTAGGGTACTTATGCAGTTGGCTTCAGATGAGCAGCACCGATTCCCACTAGCCGCGAAATCAGTTAAGGAGGATTGTTATATGGATGATGTGAAAACAGGTGCGCACGATCCAGATACAGCTGAAGAACCACGAGTGCAGTTGCAGGAAATGTTACGCCGAGGTGGGTTTTGGTTGCGAAAATTTGCTTCTAATTGTAAGACCGTGCTCGAAGGTTTACCGGCAGAGGACCTCTCTATACAGATTGACGACGGAATCGATCTAGACCCTGATCCCATGGTTAAAACGTTGGGTTTAATTTGGATGCCGAAGACAGATGTTTTTCGGTTTCGCTTTCACATACCGCCTCTGTCACCGGACGTGCACTTTACGAAAAGGAAAATTCTCTCAATAATAGCCACTCTATTCGGCCCGTTAGGACTTATCGGAGCAGTGATTACTCGAG
The DNA here is from genome assembly GCF_029784165.1 of Wyeomyia smithii. Taxonomy (NCBI): domain Eukaryota; kingdom Metazoa; phylum Arthropoda; class Insecta; order Diptera; family Culicidae; genus Wyeomyia; species Wyeomyia smithii. Next base: position 142,897,339 of record NC_073695.1, read on the forward strand.
CTAAAATTTTTATGCAACTACTTTGGTGTTTGGAAGATCAAGGGGGGAATATATTGTCTTGGGACTCTCCCTTGCCAACAAGGATTGGGGAAGAATGGTGGGTATTTCACCAACAAATCCCGCTTTTGAATGATCTGCGTATCGACCGTTGTGTTATGCTATGTAATCCAATTTGTATCCAAATACACATGTTTTCGGATGCTTCTGAAAAGGCTTTCGAAGCCTGCACGTACATGCGTACCGAAGATTCTTCCGGTAGGATTAAGGTTGTACTTGTATCGTCAAAAGCCAGAGTTGCACCGTTGAAAACCCAATCGATTCCCAGACTGGAATTACGGGGTGCAATAATGGCAGCTTAATTGTTTTCAAAGGTGAAAGACTCAGTCAGGTGTTTGGCAGAAGTTTTCTTTGGACTGACTCAACAACAGTGCTACGTTGGTTGCTTGCGACACCTTTAACTTGGACAACGTTTGTGGCAAATCGCGTGTCCAAGATTCAATTGCTGACTGAAAACTGCCATTGGAATCATGTGACCGGTGAACATAATCCGGCTGATCTTGTGTCTAGGGGAGTTAGGCCAGATGACATTATCAACAACAACTTATGGATGGGACCCGAATGGCTATCCAAAGGTACGCAACATTGGCCGAAACCACAGACGCTGTCACCTGAGAACCTGGAAGAGGAGAAAAGACATGTAGTGTTGGCGGTGGCTCCACAAAATCCTAGTTTTTTTGAATGGTATTTAACACAGTTTTCCAATTACAACGCTTTAGTTCGACGAACGGCGTACTGGCGGCAATACCTGAGCAATCGGTGGCTGAGAAGTAAAGAAAATCGACAGGATGGACCATTAACAACAGTAGAGCTTCGACAGGCAGAATACAAAGTCATTCAAGGGGTCCAAGCAGAAACATTTCCCAATGAGCTCAAGGCACTGGCGAAGAAAGAATGCGTACCACGTTCATCACCCCTGCGTTGGTACAATCCCTTCATTGCGGAAGACGGTTTATTGAGGGTCGGGGGGTTAGGGCAATCGAGAGAGTCTGATGATGCAAAGCACCCCATTGTACTTCCCGCAAAACATTTGCTTACCAAATTGCTCTTCCAATGCTATCATATGAAACTTATGCACGCTGGTCCACAATTATTATTGAGTACTGTTCGGCTTCAATACTGGCCCTTGGGCGGGAGAAATGTAGCGAGAACAGTTTGTCATCAATGTATGCGGTGCTACCGTATGCGACCCAAATTGATTCAGCAGTTTATGGCTGACTTACCGGCATCCAGAGTAACGATGGCAAGACCATTTTCGACCACAGGGGTCGATTATTTCGGGCCAGTTTATATTAAACAAGGATATCGTCGCAATGCGATGAAGGCGTATGTTTCCGTCTTTGTCTGCTTCACGACGAAGGCAACACATTTGGAGCTAGTAACAGACCTTTCGACGGCACGATTCATCCAGGCTTTGCGAAGGTTCACAGCTCGTCGAGGAAAATGTGCCACATTGTGGTCAGATAACGGCACAAACTTTATTGGAGCCAGAAACCAGATGAAGGAGCTTCTCAACAACCTAAAGACCAAAAGGCATCATCAAACAGTTGCCATGGAGTGCGCGGACGAGGGCATGCAGTGGAAGTTTATTCCACCCGGAGCACCACATTTCGGTGGCCTGTGGGAGGCTGCTGTACGGTCGGCGAAAGCACATCTTCTCAAGGTGCTTGAGAACTCGACAGTCTCATACGAGGATATGACAACAGGCCGAAATTGGACGTGAACGGCACTGGAGACCATTGGAAGCCGTTGGAAGGGACCATTGCACAGTGGTCCAGAAAGACAATTTAGGCGGACATGAGCTTTTCGATGCAAATTTGAGGTTTAAAAGATATAGTTGCCTCTGAGAAGTTGTTTGTTATATTTGGGACCTTATTTTGGTATCAACGTAAAATAGGGTGGTCCTAAAATCAGCGAATTAGAAACACTAACTTTTTTATTTAGAAAGACAATTATACGCGTCCTTCTACAAAGTTGTAGCAGAAGAAATTCTAAGCAACTTTGTTCTAAAAAGTTTTTTTGTATCTCTAAATTTGAGCGATTTAGAGACATTTTACCAATTTTTTTTAGGGTAGTAGTATTTTTTTTAGTAGTAGTGAAACAACTATGGCCTGACAGGATTTGTGTCAGGTGGACGTTCCCTTCACCATATCGTCTCCCAACCCAGCCGGATATCTCCGGTATAAGTCGGTGCGTCCATCTGCTCTCTGTGGAGTTGGACCATTCTCGCTGCCAGCGGAGCATCGAGAATGACCTTCTGGTACCTCGTATGCCCCTTGTGTCACGTTGGTCGAAGCACTCTCTGTCCTCCTTGATAGCGATGCTGATAGGCATCATGCCGGACAAGACACAGATTGTATCGTATGACACCGTACGATACGCACTCGCAACTCTCAGGCACATGAGCCTGTAGGTATTTTCCAGTTTACTACAGTAACTGTTAGTACCTAGCGCTCTGGACCACACTGGCCAACCATACCTAAGTATGGACGAAACCACACTTGCAAGAAGTCTTCGCTTGCTGCTGTAAACCGCTGAGCTATTGGACATCATATGAGATGGTGCTGCAATAGCAGATGAAGCCCTCTTACATGCATAGTCGACGTGGCTCCCGAACGTGAGCTTGTCGTCGACCATAACCCCCAAGAGCTTAAACGATCGCTTTGAGGTGATGGTGCAGTCACTGACTCTGACCACCGCCTGTTGCTCCGAATTACGGTTGTTAACAACCGTGACCTCCGTCCTATGGTGCGCGAGCATGTGACATGTGAAGAACACATGCTCCGCGTTTTCTTCCGCACCCGTACAAGCGGGGCACATAGGGGACTCAGCGTACCCGAACCTATGCAGGTACTGCCTAAAGCAGCCATGGCCAGACACGATCTGTGTCAGATAAGAGGTTACTTCCCCATGGCGCCTATTAATCCTGCATGCTAACTCTGGAATGAGTCGGTGTGTCCATCTACCTTTTGTAGTGTTGGACCACTCCCGCTGCCACCTGGCCATTGAAGATGACCGTATGGTGTTGCGTATACCCCTCGTGTCGCGTTGGTCGAAGCACTCTACATCCTCCTTGACGATGATGCTGATGGGCATCATGCCAGCCAGGACGCAAACCGCCTCGTACGACACTGTTCGGTATGCGCACGCGACCCTTAGGCACATTAGCCTGTACATACTCTCGAGTTTGCCGCGATGGCACAAGGTACTCAACACCTTGGACCACACTGGTCCTCCATACCTGGGTATGGACGTGGTCACGCTAGCAAGGACTTTGCGCCTGCTGCTACGGACCGCCGAGCTGTTTGCCATCATGAGAGATAGCGCTGCCACAGCCATGGAAGCTTTCTTGCAGGTATAATCGACGTGGCTCCCGAACGTGAGCGTTGTCGATCATAACCCCCAGAAGCTTCAGCGAGCGTTTTGAGGCGATAGTGCATGCACCAGCACTAATCGATGCCTCCTGCTCCGACTTTCTGTTATTTACAACAATAACTTCAGTCTTATGGTGCGCTAGCTCCAGTTTCCTGGAGTGCATCCAGTCTTTTACTACGCGTATTGATAGCGCGGCCTTTAACTCTACCTCTCTAATTGACTCGCCATAGACCTCAAGAGTTATGTCGTCGGCGAAGCCCACGATCACCACCCCTGGAGGGAGTGTTAGTTTTAACACGCCGTCACACATGGCGTTCCACAGTACCGGGCCCAGGATGGAACCTTGCGGTACACCTGCGGTAACCGGAACGCTTTTCTGACCCTCGTTTGTGTAATACACTAGCACTCGATTCTGAAAGTAGTTACCCAGAATCTTGTACAGCGGCGTCGGCACTCTGAGACTCTGTAGCGCTAAGGCTATGGAGTCCCAGCTGGCACTGTTAAACGCGTTCTTCACGTCAAGCATGACGATCGCGCAGTAACGAATGCCCCTTCTTTTGCGTTGTATTGCAACCTCAGCCGTTCTGGTGACGGAGAAAATTGCATCCACCGTGGACCTACCTTTTCGAAAACCGAACTGGTTGCTTGATAGACCGTTCTCACTTTCTGTATATTTCACCAGTCTATTGAGGATTACCCTCTCAAGCACCTTGCCCGCCGTGTCCAGCAGGCAGATTGGTCTGTATGCCGATGGGTCACCTGGTGGTTTCCCAACCTTCGGCAACAGCACCAGCCTCTGGCGCTTCCACACGTCCGGGAAGAGGCAGTCGTCAAGGCATATTTGCATGACCACCCTGAACAACCCGGGGGCTTCTTTGATGGCCGTCTTGATGGCCAAGTTCGGGATTCCGTCTGGTCTCGGAGCCTTGCCTACCTTCAGGGAGTTTGCGATCTCGATCAATTCATCTTCTGTCACCCTTACCGCATCGTCTGCCTCTGCACGGTTGCCGTCACTCACGGTTGGTGGTGACTCGTCAGCCGGAGGCCAGGGACTTGGTTCGTGGCTTGGGAAGAGGCCCTGAATGATCGTTTCTAGCATCGCTGGTGATTGTTTGGCCGGGGCTAGCGCACCTCTAGTCTTGGTCATAACGATCCTGTAGGCGTCACCCCACGGGTTCGAATTGGCACTGGCACAGAGTCGTTCGAAACAGGCTCGTTTGCTGGCTCTGATTGCGCTCTTAAGCGTTGCCTTAGCGGATCTGAATGCGGCACCGCGTTCCGCTCTTTGCTCGTCGGAACGTGCGCGTTGCACCCTCCATCTTGCACGGAGGCATGCACTGCGTAGGCCTGCTATCGTATCGCTCCACCAGTATGTCGGTGGCCTACCCTCTCTAGGCAGACGAGACCCAGGCATCGTGGCGTCGCACGCCCATGACAGCATCGAATTTAGATGGTCCACATCCGGGAGCGGTTCACCCCCTTCGTGCTCCCATCTAATTGCCTGCCCAAAAACATCTGCATCGAAATGCAATGTTTTCCAGCCGTAGAAGGATGGAATATTGGCCCTACTCGCCGGCCCGCACGCCTACCTCATAGCGGATCGATTGGTGATCGCTATTCGTGTAGCTGTCGTCACCCTCTCCACTCTACCTTGTCCTCGGGAAGTTGCTGATCTTTTCAACATTTATTCAAATTCATCAAACTCTAGGTACAATATAAATAAACAATATTCCTAACGAACTTTCTCAATACCTGATGGTTACGACACTACCTAATATTCCTACAAAAAACCCACAAAAACCCCAAAAAACGAATTCATTTATGAATGTTAAAATCATCATTTTTCTTTACTTCAAGCACATTATGATATTTTTTCCTGGAAGCCTCAACAAATACCTGCATTTTTGCTAAAAGATTTGAAATCGGTCGAGGGACTGAAAAGTTACATATTTGCCTTTCTCCTAGAAAGGTATAGCAATCACTGAAAAAACCAAAGGTATAAAAGTACTCTAAAGGGCCGAATTTCGTGTATCAATCGACTTAGTTCGACGAGCTGAGCATTTTCTGTATGTGTGTGTGTATGTATGTATGTATGTATGTGTATTTGATCAAAGTTCGAAATTAAGAGTCATTATGATAGAAAGATTATTTATTTAATACAAATGTTACGTCAATTTTTTTTTGAGCTAGCATTTAATTTAGTTTATTTCCGATATATTTTTTACACTTGAATCGCTAGAATAAGTTTGCACTTCCAGTGAGCATCTGCTCTTTTAAGGAAGTGCGATACGATGTTGTTTACTACAAGTTGAAGCTGGTGATGATACTTGTCGACAATTGTGGGGTGGTGCTGGTGGTTCGCGCGTTGATGGCGTTGCTCTGGTTACGGCGAAGGCATTGGTGAGTAGTGTTTTGTGGTATTCGGGTATAATCCAGAATTAGGCTAGATACTGTGGTATTTTCGTTTTGATGATAGCTCGCAAACGACGCTTGAAGATATATGTTGTGGGTGCATTTTAACATGATGGGGGAAGGTCGTTAAACAGTTTGCTACAAATGTACGACATTTTTTTGCGACCGTACACCTTCTACAAGGTCACAAGACGCACTAAGCGTGCTTAATCCATGCCTGAAGCCATACTGTTTGCTGTAAATGAGACGATGCTGATCGGTGAAGTTGACAATCCGGTTAACAATGAGCTTCTTGATGATTTTGTCGAGAACCGATAAGCAGGAAATAGGACGGTAGTTGGTTGGATACTTCGTATCACCTGATTTAAACACGGGGGATACGCGGGCAATTTTCAAGCAGTCAGGATATATTCCTGTTTGCACAATTTCATTGAATATGTTGGTTAATAGTGGGGCAAAAACATTTTGGTGAAGTTTCACAAAACTAGCAGGAATATTATCCGGACCGGGCGATTTTTTGATAGACAATTCATTAATTAATATTGTTACTTCATTCTCGGACGCAGGATGCAGGAAAAAGGATGACTGGTATGGTGCTAGCGTGTTAAATTTGTGAATGTTCCTATCACTGTTTATTGAAGCTGCTAGTGTGGGTCCAACGTTACAAAAATGGTGGTTATATATTTGGCAGATTTCATTCGTATCTGTGGTGATTCTCCCATTCGTTTGTATCTCTTTCGGAAAGCCTCGTTGGTCCTGTTTTCCAAGTACTCCGTTGATTAGTTTCCAGGCCGATTTTTGATCGCTTCGACTCAGAAGATTGGAGTAGCAATTCTTCTTGCATGCAGCTTTTTCTTTTTATAGTTTTTTTGAAATATGCACCAAGAGGTCAGTCAGACGTTGATTGCTCGGATTAAGTGTGCAGATTTCAACATTTTTTCTTTAACTTGAATAAGTTTCCACTAGTTGAACGTCATCCAAGGACAATGACCTTTTATACTCGCCCGTACTGTCACTGTTCGTGTGCACTGCTGACGTAGTGAATTGTAGCAGTTGATAACATGTAGCAATTTTTCTTCAGCGGAAAGCAGATGGGGCAGCCCTGCTAAGGATTCAAGGAATCTGTCATTTAGAAGCTGCTGATTTGAAATTTTTTCAAGTTCCGTTTTATAGGTGGAGACAGCAATTTGAAGGTAGACGAAATCAGACAATGGTCGCTAAAGTCGTTCAGAACTGTTTCGTCAACAACATTATCAGCTAATGATACACTGCATACAACATGATCCAAGATGTTAGCGTTTGCTGGTCGCGTTACACCAGTGTTAGTTACTATCGTGTTGTAAGACGTCAATGTTCGTAAGTATTCCTGCACTATATTGCTACTAGTTATATTAACAGGAATATTCATATCACCAAACAAAATACATTCGTGGCCACGAGGAATACTAGACAATATTATCTCCAGCTCTGAGAGAAAGCGCCTAATATCATACGAGGGGGGTCTGAAAATCGCGTGGCAGTCAATACGTTTGCCACGTACCTAATATAATTATATCAATACGGTTCCCTAAACGCTGCAGCAACTCTTTTACACCATCAAACTTTGCAAGCTCATTTATTCCTCTTATATTTATTTGTAGTACTCTCAGGTACAAATCATCAGTTACTTTTTTATTTTTCACCCAGTCTTCAATACAATCATACTTTAAATTACGATACATGGCCATTATATTCGGAAATAAGTGAGCTCAGCAGATAGATCGTTCGTTGTTGGTCCGAAAGCGTTGCTGTCGTTTCTGTTGGGGTTCATTAATTTCAGTTGAGTTGAGCATCGATTCATCCAGTTGCCGCTTGGTGTGCGCGCGTTGTAATTTTTATGTATCCTGCATACATCGAATGGTTTCCACTTTCGACCCCTCGTGTGATTTTGCAAGGATGACTTCATTGCGCCCTGGCCATACGAATTTCAGGTCTGTTTGTTCTTGTGTATTGCGGACTTCCTTCAATAACTTCATTCCAAATGATGTCAGCTCATCACGGAGAATAATTCGGTTGCCACCAGTAGTATTGCGAGAAGGATCGATCGCCGAAGAAAGTAGCAGACCGTGACTTCTTTTCCTTAGAAATAACTCCTCTTTGTGTCTTTAAGCAGCGAACACTACTTTAATCGGAGCAAACTTACCAGCAGAATCTTTCTGCGGAATCCGTTTAGCTTCCAATACGGCATCTTCGGGTAAATCGCAATTCAATGCAGAAGCGATATTCAAAACGGATCGTTTGACCACCTCGTTAGGTTGTGGAGGAATGCCCATGATGGCAGCGTGCTTCGACAGAGTGGCGCGGTTGATCCGGTCAAGTTCCATCTGCAAATCGGATACTGTTGTATTGACCGCGTCGTGTCCGTGCTGCAGCTCCTCCACGTCTTGTTTCAAGGATTTGTATTCAACTTTCATTGTCTTGATCTCGTCCAGCAATGCGTTCATCTTCGAGCCCAACTTTGTGTGTATATTTTGAACTTCCACAAGAACGTTCCGGATTTCTTCCCTGAGAGTGTTATCTGTTACAGTAGCAGGTTTGGTTGAAAGCTGTGCGATTTCACTACACTCGAGCGAGCATACCTTTTTTATACCTTTTTCTTGTTTCTGACATGAGAAACAGCGATAATCGCTATCAGACATCTTCAGTCAGAGGTGTAGTTGTCTCTTCTATGACGAATCGTGCGCCGATAAACAGATTGACAGGTCGATCTAATACTGCATAGAGCTAGAGTTTTTTTTTAGTACTTAAGCATTACGGGCGTTACATTTATGAGTGATGGTATCTGAACCGTAACGTTTGCTATTCAGGCTTTGATGCAGCTAGGCGGCACTGACCGAGATAGAAAATAATTCAACGCACTTTTGTCTTACTTTTCCAGCAGGGCCGTCTAGATAATAGTGGCACTAGGGGGATACTCAGTCTTCTCCAGTTTTAGCACAAATTTAGGCACCATTAGCATGTATTGCGACTACGAGACGTGGTTAAATACGGGAGTTAAAATTACCGACAAGAAACTCAACAGTGTTGCCAGAGAACACGAAATTTTCAAATATTATGTTCCAATTATTACTTCAAATACAACATCAATATTCTAGAATCCAAAGAGTGGCTATACCTTTATTGGATTGTATTTGGCAATTGAAGGATGTTTTCCAGAAATTGGAAGTCGCAAATTCGGATTTCAGAATGAAGGATGGAGTTGATTCCTGGCCTCTGAGCATCATCCCGGGTACTAAAAGGCTCACATTGCGTAATGTTTGTCCCTTTTAGACTGGTTTTCAGAAACCGGAAGCTACTGTCTAGTAATTTAATACGGAGTCTGAAGATGATTTCTGGCACTTTACAATGATTTACTCCCGTGCGAACAAAGGAAACGCGATCGTGATTATGGACAACTCAGACTTCGATTCACGTGTCTCCGACATGATAAATTCGGGTCCGTACGAGGAATGTAAGTATAAAAACGGAAAACCAAGAGATCTACTAAACACTATGGTAGAACAGGCAAATATTATTAAGCGACAAGTAGCACACCTGATGGGAGAGGAGAAGTTGGATAGGAAACTACATGTTCCGAATCCTAAAGTAGCATTCCTCTATTGCCTACCAAAAGTCCACAAAAACCCGTTAGCTATGCGTCCTATTTCGTCCAATATCTGCACACCCACTGGCTGCATGGCTGGTAGATGAGCTGAGAAAGTACCCGGTGACACAGGGGAAAAGCGTAAAAAACTCCCTAGAATTGGTTAAGCAGGTGGAGAATCTGGAAATCCGCAGGGGGGAAATCCTAGTATCCTTCGATGTGACTGCCCTGTTCCCAAGCGTATCTGTGAATGAAGCCATAAAATACTTGCGCACACACCTAGAACGTTGCCGCCCCCCCCCCCCCATATCACATTGAGGCCTATATGTCAGTGGCCGAATTATGTATGAAACAAAATTGGTTTATGTTCAGAGGAAAAATTTATGAACAGGTCTTCGGTCTAAGTATGGGTAGTAAGTTGTCTCCACTGTTAGCCGAAATTTTCATGTCCAATTTTGAGGTTGAAGCTGAAGGAAATAAACTCTTCCCTCGGATATGGAAACGGTATGTGGATGACATTTTTCAGTTTCAGTTCACGGTTGAAAAAGAAGTCGAAGGAAAACTTCCTTTCCTTGATTTGCTTATTACACGGAAGGATAACAATAAGCTAAAATTTGGAATCTATCGAAAGCCAACTTCAACAGATCGTTACATCACAGCTGACTCGAACCATTTCGGTGGTCAAAAACAGGCCGCTTTTCATTCCATGGCCCATCGCATCTTCAACATACCGATGGAAGAACAAGAGTTTTTAGCAGAAAAAGAAACAATATATAAAGCAGCCGAATTGAACGGGTACGACAAACAGTTCGTCGACAAAATCCTCCGTAAGCACGAAAGGAAGAAACTCAGACGAGACGCTACCACTTTAATACCGGAAAATGAGGAGATTCGAAGAGTCAGCCTCCCGTTTTACCCTACCATCACGAATCCACTGAAGCATACCCTCCGCAGATATGGAATAAATATTGCACATGAAAGCGTTAACACTTTACGTGAACTTCTGGTTAACCTGAAGGACAAAGTTCCACAAAACGAACAAGCTGGAATTTATAAAATACCGTGCAAAGACTGCGACGCGGTAGATATCGGGCAAACACGAAGAAAAGTTAAAGTGCGGCTCAAAGAGCATAGAAGAGCAGTAGAAATGAACAAAACGAGTGAATCCAGTGTAGCAACACATACAGTGAGTAACCAACACGAGATCGATTGGGATAAGGCGGGTCTGATCGAAAGCATCAATAAAATTGGTCTCCTCAATGCTTGGGAGTCAATGTACATTGCGACGGCCAAACAACCATTGATAAACGACGACGATGCACCGATCAACTCAATTCTCTTCAACTTGACAACGGGGAGAAAGTAATCTCCAGCTCACTCTCTTCGACGCGTGCGATATAACGTACGAGAATTTTAACCAGTTGGACATGGGATCTCGTCCTGTCGATGGGCAATATGTAGCCCGAAACCGGTAGACGAAAGGTTATTATTATATTATCCTTTTATATCTGTAAGAGCAATAAGTGTCTTGTCTGATCATTCGTCGTGTTCCGTCTGCGTTCGCGATTATTATAATGATTTCTGGCCTCCGGGTATCATCCCGCTTCCCCAAATCGTATTGGATAATATTTATCACTTTAGGCTGTTGATCGGAAACTGTCGCCATCTGCGCCATCGAAATACCCAGATTGGGAAGTTCGGCAATTTTATGATAGATTTTATGATTATCAGGCAACCAGAAGCGGTCATCTGGATTAAAAATAGGGTTTAAGGTCGGATTCTAGCCACTGGGTATAATCCAAGTTTCAAGAACCCATATTGATTGGTATAAGGCCATTCATTGGATGCCCCTCAGAAACGATCAGTAATATCAACTGCAATTAAGAAGTTCATTTTCACTTATAAGATCATTCAAATTAATGTATAAGGAACAACATTTAATTATACATTATTTAAAATCTACTGACAAAAGTTGACATAAACAATCTAAATATTTATACGCAGTATAAAAGTTCAAATCGATTCTACCACGATCAAAAACAAAATCGCATCATATATTTGAAAAAATTTACTGTTATTTGCATGTATATGTGTTTATGTATGTTCTTATGTGTGAATGCTATATTTTAAATGTTCGGTATAGTTGTGCTGTTAGTTACCAAAAATTCGTTGTTTATAATGAATCCAGCAGAAATTAACAAGGTATATTTTCCAAGTGTTGGTGTAAATATATTTTAACAAACAATAAGGTTGAATGAGAGAGAGGCTGGGTCTCACCGCTAGGTGGAGTGATTCGGGTTTTTAGATTTTTTTTAATTGAAAGTTTACTCGTTTATCTCAAAAATTCTTACGCCATTGAAAAATCCATGCTTTTTGCATAAAATATGGGAAAATCAGAGATGTATGATGTCTAATTCAAGAATTATAATAAATTTATTAAAGCATATTCGGCTCGACCGTTAATTTTTTGTAAAATGTTGAATGTCATTCGTGTCCTATAAAATCGGTTTCGATCCAGACTTGAAACCGAACGCATTAAATCCATCGTCTTGGCCTGTCGGTATGATATTCCGTGAATTTGTTGATCGTCCAAAAACCCGAACCGCTTGCTTTTTACGGCCCCGCCGGTGATGACAGACGTACTTTAACCTTCCCTCCTGTTGACTATGTGCATGGTGAGGGTAATGGTAATGAGATTTCCTGCAACTACCAGAATGTAAGAGGCCTACGTACTAAATTTGACGATATTTACTTGACGATGTCTGAATGCGACTACGATATTATTATCTTGACAGAGACCGGACTTGACGACCGCATCAACTCAATGCAACTGTTTGGATCTTCATATAACGTTTTCCGTTGTGATCGCAATATTTTCAATAGTGATAAAAAAAGCTTTGGTGGTGTTTTGATTGCTGTTGCGGATGAACACAGCAGCTCAATTGCTGAAACAATGAATGGGCGTTGCTTGGAGCAAGTGTGCGTGCGTGTCTCAATTCGTTGTTTAAAACTGTTAATATGTGGTGTGTATATCCCTCCCGACAAAAGCCAGCTGGTTAATGTGATCGATTCGCATATTACCTCAATAGTCGAGCTATGTAGTAAAAGCCCAGTGAACGATGAAGTAGTTCTGATTTGCGGTGATTATAACCAGCCACGCATAGTTTGGGACAACAGTGACGACGGTATGATGTATACCAGTTCATCTCAACTTTCTGCTGCTGCTTCAGCGTTAGTCGATGGTATGAACTATTTGAATCTCCGCCAAGCAAATAATGAGCGTAACCATCTGGGCCGTATATTGGACTTAGCCTTTTGTTCCCCCGATCGAGAATTTGTTGCTGATGTTTGCGTCGCTCATCTTGTTTTGCCACTAGATCCCCATCACCCGGCATTAACAATTTCGTTGCCCGCTAAATGCAGTATTACCTCTCGTCCTGCTGCGCGCCGCACATTACCTGAATCTAGAGCGCTAAATTACCGTAAACTAGACTTTACTGCTTTCACTGACTACCTGACGAGCCTAAATTGGACCATTCTACACGAGCAAGATAACGTTGACGATATGGCTGCGATATTTTGCGATACTTTGTACCAGTGGTTAAGTACGAATTTGCCGCTTGTGAAGGCACCCGCTTCCCCTCCCTGGTCAACCCATCATTTACGTGCGCTTAAACGAGAACGTAATTGTTGGCAGCGTAAATATCGTCTTTGGAAAACCAGTGAAACGAAACGCAAGTTTAAATTATCGAGTGATGAATATCGCCGAATTTGCGAGTGCAAATTGATCTTCGCCGGAAACCAAAAAACTTTTGGAATTTCATCAACTCGAAGAGAAAACGTTCTTCAATCCCCAAAGATGCTTACTACGACGGAACTGAGTCAAAATCAAACTCAGACTCTTGTGAATTGTTTGCGAATTATTTTGCTTCTGTTGTTGCTGGTGATACTGCATTTGCACTTGAGGCTGTTGAAGCTGCAGTACCTGTTCCGGCCAACTTAGTAGATTTGAGTACGTTTGACATCACTGCCGATATGGTTTTGGCTGCTGCAAAGAAACTGAAACGTTCATTCTCTGCTGGACCTGGTATCCCGGCGGTCATATTTGGTCGTTGCGCACCTGTTTTGGCTGAACCTTTGTGTATTATTTTCAACAAATCTTTCGAACAAGGTCAATTTCCCGAAGTTCGGAAACAATCCTTCATGTTTCCGGTATTTAAAAGTGGAGATCGTTGGAACGTGAGAAACTATCGAGGAATAACTAGCCTTCCGGCCGCTTCTAAACTGTTTGAAATAATCGTGAGTACGTTTGTTTTATCTCGTGTTAAAAACTACATTTCTACTGACCAGCATGGATATATGCCCGGCCGGTCCGTTAACACCAATATTTTTGAATTCACATCGACATGCATCTCCAACATAGAACGAAAAGCTCAAGTTGATGCAATTTACACGGACCTAAAAGCTGCGTTTGACAAAATTGATCATGGTATACTGCTTGAGAAAATTTCGCGGCTCGGTGCTTCTCAGAAATTTATTGCATGGTTGAGCTCCTATCTACGTGGTAGAGTACTGCGCGTAAAAGTTGAAACTTGCCGTTCATCTTCATTTACGAATAACTCAGGTGTCCCACAGAGAAGCAATATGGGCCCCCTACTATTTACATTGTTTTTTAATGATGTGACCTTGCTGTTAGGTACTGGTGTAAAACTGATATATGCTGACGACCTGAAATTATAACTCCAAGTACGTACCGTTGATGATTGTTGACGTTTACAAAAGCTCTTGGACTTATTTGTAGGCTGGTGCCGTAAAAATTGGTTATTTCTCATTGTCTCCAAATGCCGCGTTATAACTTTTCATCGCAAGCTGAATCCAATAATTTTCGACTATCATATCAACGACCAGAAACTTGAGAGAGTGGATCACATTAACGACCTTGGAGTTTTATTGGACTCGAAACTCTCTTTTAATTTGCATCGCTAAAGCCACACGCTAGCTTGGCTTCATCTCCAAAATAGCTCGTGATTTCAACGACCTTTACTGCTTAAAAGCATTGTATTGCTCATTGGTACGGCCCATACTCGAATACGCGAGCATGGTTTGGTGCCCTAATCAACTGATATGGACTATTCGTATCGAACGTGTGCAGAAGAGGTTCATCCGTTTTGCATTGAAAAACTTGCCTTGGCGGGACCCGATTAACCTGCCTCCTTATCCTGATCGCTGTCGTCTGCTTGGACTCGACACTCTTGATCGACGCAGGAAAATTGAGCAAGCGCTTTTTGTTGCTAAAATTATTATTGGTGGAATTAACTCCCCGAAACTTTTGTCACTGTTAAACTTTCGTGCTTCGCAACGCAGCCTACGATCCACTGGTTTCCTACAACCTAGCTTTCATCGCACTACGTTAGGATACAACGAGCCTCCATCATTCCGTTCCGAACGCTCGGCAATAACGGACGCATTAAGTGGTTGTCTCGCTATAAAACCGATATTGTGTAGAAAAAATCGAAAAAGGCATTGCTTACCCGGTCGCGTTCCAAAGAGTGGGAAGTGCGGTGTGAAGATAATCTGATAATCCGCAGTGAAGGTCATCCTGCTATTGTGCTTAAGTGGTGTCGCTGCGCAGCTGCCCGTTCCAGCACCGAAAGACTCGGTGATTGTTCTATTGAAGACAACAAAGAAGAAGAGGTACGTGTTTCTTTGCCACTGTACTGTTGTGCAACCGGTTGCTTCAAGAATTCCAATACTGAGGCGAAGATATTGGACTGTAAGCAATTACGGTCTATGTCGCTCGTCAGCGGTAAAAAAGTATACACTCCGTCAGACTCGTTTCGCGTTACGTTTGCCGGATCTGCTCTCCCTAGCCACGTCTCGATTAACCGGGTTCGTCTGCCTGTGCGTTTGTATGTGCCCCATGTTATGGATTGCACCAATTGCAAGCAGTTAGGTCATACAGCTGCCTACTGCTGCAATAAGGCACGGTGTGGCAAGTGTGGGGAGACTCATGCGGAAGATTCTTGCAGCGTAAACTGGATTTTTGAAATTTTCAATATATCCGATCCAATTAAAAATTTTCTCACAGCATTTCTCCCAACAGTTAGAACATTTTTGAAGCAGTTGACTGCCCAATGGCCCCTCCTTGCAGCGATTGTATCCTTCGATGCCTAATTCAACTGCGTATATGAAGGATTCTATCTCTGTCTTACAGTGGAATTGTAGAAGTATTTTACCAAAAATGGATTCATTTAAAGTTTTGATAAATAAAAACAAATGCGATGCATTTTCCCTTTGTGAAACTTGGCTTACTTCAAATATTGATCTCAACTTCCATGATTTTAATATTATTCGCCTTGATCGAGACACCCCGTATGGAGGAGTACTTTTAGGGATTAAAAAGTGCTATTCTTTCTATCGTATTAACCTCCCCTCGATTCCAGGCATCGAAGTTGTCGCATGTCAAATGACAATACAAGGTAAAGAGCTTTGTATTGCCTCAATATATATTCCTCCCAGAGCGCAGGTTGGGCAACGGTTGCTCTTTGATTTAATAGAACTTCTTCCCTCGCCACGTTTGATTTTGGGAGACTTCAACTCTCATGGTGTGGCTTGGGGTTCCCCCTACAATGATAACCGCTTCTCTTTAATCTATAACCTTTGCGATGACTTCGACATGACTATTTTGAACAACGGTTAAATGACACGTATCCCGAAACCTCCAGCGCGCCCAAGCGCTTTGGATCTATCCTTATGTTCGACGTCGCTACGGTTGGATTGCACATGGAAGGTAATCCTCGATCCTCACGGTAGCGACCATTTGCCTATTCTTATTTCAATTACTAACGAGTCAACTCGCATGCGACCAATTGACATTCCATATGACCTCACACGGAATGTCGATTGGAAGTTATACGAGGAAATGATTTCAAAAGCGGTCGAGTCGATTCAACATCATCCACCACTTGAAGAATACAACCTCCTCGCGGGCTTGATTCTCGACGCCGCGTTGCAAGCCCAAACGAAGAAATATCCCAGCGTAACGATCAAAGAACGGCCTCCCACAAGCTGGGCTAAAGCAAAGAAACGCGCCTGGGTTAGATAGAATCAAATTCAACTTGTTGAAGAATCTACCCGGCAATGCCAAGAGGCGCTTGTTGAACTTGTTCAATAAGTTCCTGGAGCAAAACATTGTACCGCAGGATTGGAGGCAGGTGAAGGTGATCGCCATCCAAAAACCGGGAAAACCAGCTTCTGACCACAACTCTTATAGGCCGATTGCAATGCTATCCTGTATCCGGAAATTGATGGAAAAAATGATACTCCGTCGTTTAGACCATTGGGTCGAATCAAATGGTCTACTATCAGATACTCAATTTGGCTTCCGCCGTGCCAAAGGGACGAATGATGGTCTTGCGTTGCTTTCAACAGATATTCAGCTGGCGTATGCTCGCAAAGAACAAATGGCGTCTGCGTTCTTGGACATCAAGGGGGCTTTTGATTCCGTTTCTATTGACATTCTTTCGGGTAAACTTCACCGACAAGGATTGTCTCCAATTTTGAACAATGTTTTGCACAATTTGTTGTCCGAAAAGCATATGCATTTTACGCACGGCGATTTGGCAACTTTTCGAATTAGCTACATGGGTCTTCCCCAGGGCTCATGTTTAAGCCCCCTTCTTTACAATTTTTATGTAAATGACATCGACGAATGTCTGGCAAATTCATGCACGATAAGACAACTTGCAGACGACAGTGTAATCTCTGTTACAGGGGCCAAAGCTGCCGATTTGCAAGGACCATTGCAAGATACCTTGGACAATTTGTCTGCTTGGGCTTTACAGCTAGGTATCGAATTCTCTCCGGAGAAGACTGAGATAGTAGTTTTTTCTAGGAAGCATGAACCTGCTCAGCTCCAAACACAATTAATGGGTAAAACGATTTCTCAGGTTTTGGTACACAAATATATTTGGTTCGACTCTAAAGGCACCTGGGGTTGTCACGTGAGGTATCTGATGAAAAAATGTCAACAAAGAGTGAATTTTCTTCGTACAATAACCGGACAATGGTGGAGAGCCCATCCAGGAGACCTTATAAGGCTTTACCAAACAACGATATTGTCTGTTATTGAGTACGGGTGTTTCTGCTTCCGCTCCGCAGCAAACACACATTTGATCAAACTGGAGCGAATACAATATCGTTGTTTGCGTATCGCCTTGGGTTGCATGCAATCGACCCATACGATGAGTTTGGAGGTCTTAGCTGGAGTACCACCATTGAAAAACCGCTTTTGGAGCCTGTCTTCTCGCATTCTTATCAAATGTGAGGTTTTGAACCGTCCTGTGATTGAAAATTTTGAAAGGTTAATCGAACTTAATTGTCAAACCCGTTTTATGACATTGTATTTCAATCACATGTCCCAAAATATTAACCCTTCTTCGAATATTCCAAATCGTGTCAACTTATCAAATACTTCTAATTCTACTGTGTTTTTCGATACATCCATGATAGAAGAAACTCGTGGAATCCCGGATCATTTGCGCGTGCAGCAGATCCCCAAATTTTTTTCTAATAAATATCGAAATATCAACTGCGACAATATGTTCTTCACTGACGGATCACTTTTCGATGGGTCCACTGGCTTCGGTATCTTCAATAACAATTTAACCGTCTCCCATAAGCTCGATTATCCTGCTTCTGTTTACGTCGAAGAATTAGCGGCAATTCAGTACACCCTAGGGATTATCGAAATAATGCCCACGGACCATTATTTCATCTTTACGGACAGTCTCAGTTCCATTGAGGCTCTCCGATCGATGAAAGATGTTAAGCATTCTCCGTATTTCCTGGGGAAAATACGGGAACATCTGAGTGCTTTATCCGAAAAATCGTATCAGATTACCTTAGCGTGGGTCCCTTCTCACTGCTCGATACCGGGTAATGAGAAAGCGGACTCTTTGGCTAAGGTGGGCGCAACAAACGGTGAAATTTATGAAAGACCAATTGCTTTAAATGAGTTTTTCGCACTTGTACGTCAGAATACGATCATCAGTTGGCAAAATTCTTGGACTTGAGGGGAACTGGGAAGGTGGTTACATTCCATTATCCCCAAGGTAACGACGAGCCCGTGGTTCAAGGGGTTGAATGTAGGTCGAGATTTCATTTGCGTGATGTCGCGGCTTATGTCCAATCACTATAGATTTGATACGCATCTCCGTCGTATTGGGCTCGGGGAAGGTGGCATCTGTGCCTGTGGTGAAGGTTATCACGACATAGAGCACGTTGTTTGGTCATACCCTGTACACCGTGACGCCAGGTCTAAATTAATAATTTCCCTCCGGGCCGAGGGTAGAGGACCAACTGTTCCTGTTCGTGATGTCCCTTATATACATTTTCCTGAAATCCATCCACGCCCCAGTCTAGTCCCATTCCTTTCCATCCACATTCAACAAAACGGCAAGAACACGTCATAGACCTCGATTTTGGAATCATCAACTGAACCCCACACGAATCCGCCAGGACCTGAGAACCCGAGGCCTTTCGTGATATCTTGGCTTGAACAACAGCGAACAACAACAACGAACCATAACCAGCAACTGAACCCCGCACAATACTTCCAGAACCCGAGGATTACAAGCCCCTGTCCCAGCTCATAACATCGTGGCTTAGCAGAACAAATCCATACATGCTGCATATTCATGGCCATTCGACGATCATCAGACGACCATTCAACTACAAAACATTAATTGAAAAATATATGCTAGTTTTAAGAAAGACTTAGTTTCAGCTCGTAGTCGGCAGCGAGGATAAAAAATTTGCTTAAAGATTTTAAGTCATCAGATATAATTGGCGCCGTTAAACATTAAATTGTATTTGTGCCGTGTCAAATAAACGATAGGTGAAGAAAAAAAAACAACGAGCCTCTAGCCTCCTGCATTCGTACAATCCTTAAGGTGGAAGACCTTCACGAGTTTGGTGTGCCGTCATATAAGTTTAGGCAACAACTATTGTGACCATCATTCATGTAAACCTAGGTTAGATGAATTATATGCAAATACCAATACAAATACAAATTGGTTTTAGAAATTCTATGAAGCAATTTATGAGCTAGAGCAATTTTGGTGAGCCAAGTTAGGACGAAAAAAGCATCAATTTCCAGTTAACGAGGCGTTCATCAATTTAATTTCTGCAAATAAAAAAGTTAGTTTATTTTGTTTCGTTAATTTTAGGGTCACCCTAATTTTCATTTGCATATAAATAAAGGACAAAGTATAAGAAACAATTTCCTAGAACTATTGCTTTAAAACCACAGAATCACATCGAAAAGCTCATGTCCGCCTAAATTGCGTTACTGTACCACTTAACAATGAGTTTAGTTACCTTTTTCACCACGAGAGGGGGTGTTCCCTATCCGTCTTCTCGAAATTATATGGGAAATTCGTAAGTGGACTATGTTGGAATTATGAGCTATTTGATATTATATAAAGTCATACAATGTAACCAGCTGACAAAAAAATAACTGACTGGTTATTAATACAGACATAGTAACCCTTCAAAAACATTCGTTGTTTTGCTTTCGTCTCGATTAGACGCAAATTGTTTATCTCCGTTTGAGTTCGCAAAATAACAATACACGAGTTATCGTACGGGTGTTTTTTTGTCGATTGGTTCTTGTGCTGCGCGATAACAATAGCCTGTTATATATCGGCAGAAACATCTGCACACTGGTAGGGGCAGGCTACCCCGCCAGTGATTCGATACGCAGCTGATATATCAGCAAGAATAATTCTCCCGCACCGCTGTTACCCCGCTAGCAGCACGGACCATCATACGATCGAGCGAGTGGAAGTCAACTACAAGTGGCATCTAAAAGGTCGCGTGTAGGACACGGCCACTGCGTCTCAACACGAAGCTGGAGCGTCATTGTTTGTTCTGCGGAGACGCTCGATTAATTCTACTATCAGCCGTGAGGTCGTGACTTAGACGTTCGGTGACGTATTACCTTTAGAATTTTTACTATTATTATCAATATTATTACTATGTTATAATATTATTATTAATATTATTATTGATATTATTATTGTTATTATTAATATTATTACTATAATTATTATTATTTTTATTATTACTATTGTTATTAGAATTAGTATTACTGTCTTTTTTTTTATTTGATCCATTGTAGATTGAAAAATTGTTTTTAAAATTTAACACCAACTACTTGAACCCCCCCCCCCCCATATTTGAATATTTATCGTTTGTGTGCGGTAGAGCGTAACGCTCTCGCAAAATGGACGACATGCAGGTGCAACTTTTCCTGGAGGTGGAAACAAACGGGGAAGAAATTGAAATTTCTCCCATCAGCTCACCCCTACCTTCCCCTGTGCCCTCCCCTTTGCCAAGTCCTGTACCAAGAGTACCGGAAGTACGGGTAAAAGCTTACCCAGATGCCGCTGGCGGTCCCTACGTTGTTTTTTTCCGGCCCATAAAGAAGCCATTGAATATTATTCAAATTGGCAAAGACCTGGCAAAACATTTTTCGGCCGTAACCGAGATTACGAAGGTGAGGCCGAACAAACTGCGAGTTGTCGTGAGTAGCTTGAAGCAAGCAAACGAAATTGCTGGCTACGAGCTCTTCACGAGAGAGTATCGCGTGTACATCCCTGCCAAGGATGTAGAATACGACGGTGTGGTTACCGAGGGGAATCTCACTGTCGATGACATTTTGCGTCATGGAGTTGGCTGTTTTAAAAACCCCTTGATGCAAAGTGTAAAGATACTGGATTGCAAGCAATTGCATTCAGTATCCATCGAAGAAGGGAAGAAGAAATTCCTCCCTTCGGATTCCTTCCGAGTAACATTCGCCGGATCCGCGCTGCCGAACTACGTCCGCTTGGACAGGGTTCGTCTACCTGTACGCCTGTTCGTACCGCGGGTCATGCATTGCCAAAACTGTAAACAGTTAGGTCACACAGCCACCTACTGCTGCAACAAGGCACGCTGTAGCAAGTGCGGAGGCAATCATGCTGAGAACGCTTGCAGTGGGGATACTGAAAAGTGTCTTTATTGCGAGGGAACTCGGCATGACTTTCCGGCATGTCCCGCGTACAAACAGCGCGAGGAAAAAATTAAGCGTTCCCTTAAGGAACGATCAAAGCGCTCTTTTGCAGAAATGCTTAAGAGGGCTGAGCCACCCTCGACAGGAAACATCTTTTCCTTTTTGCCAACCGATGAGGGTACATCTGACGATCCCGTCGAAGGGTGTTCCTATGCCTTGCCAGAGGGATCTAGGAAGAGGAGAATGCTCAACTCTCCTAATCTTTCTCGTAAAGGTCGTAAGATAACCCCTAGCGGAATGACCAATAAGACAACACAAAAAGGAAGCGGTGAAGAAAAACCGAAGCAAGTACCCCCCGGTTTTAATTTCAAATCAAACCAGGAGTACCCACCGCTTCCTGGGGCACCAAAAACCCCTCGTGCACCCATTTCTCGATCAGAAGACATAAAAGAAACAGGGTTCATAAAATTCTCTGATATTGTGGACTGGATATTTAAAACATTCAACATACCAGATCCCCTTCAAAACATTCTTCTTGCCCTTCTCCCAACAGTGAAAACCTTTTTGAAGCAACTCACAGCAACTTGGCCCCTCATTTCAGCTATCGTATCTTTCGATGACTAATACGTTGAAAGAGGTTAGGAATTTTGTCACTGTGTTACAGTGGAACTGCAGAAGTATCATCCCCAAATTTGATTTATTTTCACATTTGATAAACACATACAATTGTGATGCGTTCGCGCTCTGTGAAACTTTTCTCAATTCAAATGACCAACTTAATTTCCACGATTTTAACATCATTCGTCGAGATCGAGACTCACACGGTGGAGGGGTACTTTTAGGGATCAAAAAGTGCTATTCTTTTTTCAGAATCGACCTCCCCTCGATCTCGAATATTGAAGTTGTTGCCATTCAAACGAATATGAATGGAAAAGACCTTTGCCTTGTTTCGTTATATATTCCCCCATCCGCGCGGATTGAACAGAAGCAACTCCTTGATATAGCAGAATTGCTTCCCGCACCTTTTTTGATTTTGGGAGATTTTAACTCTCACTGTTCGCTATGGGGGTCGCTGTACGACGACAACCGATCTTCTTTAATTTGTAACTTGATCGACGACTTCAATATGACACTTTTGAATACTGGGGAAGCGACACGTGTACCTAATCCTCCAGCACGTGAAAAGGTGCTTGACCTATCCCTCTGCTCGACATCACTTGCGTTAGATTGCCAGTGGAAAGTAATCAACGATCCCCACGGTAGTGATCATCTTCCAATCGTTATATCAATCGCTAATGGTTCAACTCCCCCGAACCCAATCAATATTTCCTACGACCTTACACGTAATATTGATTGGAAGCGTTATGAGTCTATTACAGCGGAATCTATCGAGACTCACGAGGAACTTCCTCCGGAGGAAGAATACGCGTTCTTAGCTGGCTTGATAATCGACGCCGCGACGCAAGCTCAGACGAAACCGATACCCGGGGTAACGATTAGACAACGCCCTCCCAACAAATGGTGGGACAAAGAGTGCTCTGAGCTGTACGCGCGAAGGTCCGCGGCGTATAAGGACTACCGGGAGTACGGCACTGTCAACCTACTACGAAAGTACGAGGCACTGGGCAGGCAGATGAAGAGCTTAGTAAAGGCGAAAAAACGCGGGTACTGGCGGCGATTCGTAAACGCGTTGTCGAGGGAAACAGCGATGAGCACTCTTTGGGATACCGCCAGGCGCATGCGGAACCGTGACGTTTCAAATGAGAGTGAGGAGTATTCAGATCGCTGGATACTCGATTTTGCCAAAAAGGTCTGTCCGGATTCTGAACCGGAACAGAAAACCTTTCGCGGCGCGTTTATAGTAACTACGGAAGAGCCTCCATTTTCGATGTTGGAATTTTCAATGGCTCTCCTGTCGTGCAACAATAAGGCTCCAGGGTCAGATAGAATAAAATTCAACCTGTTGAAGAATCTACCCGACTCTGCAAAAAGACGCTTGTTGGACTTGTTCAACAAGTTTCTTGAGCTAAATATTGTTCCGCATGACTGGAGGGAGGTAAAAGTCATTGCTATTCGGAAACCCGGGAAACCTGCCTCTGATCACAATTCATATAGGCCGATTGCGATGCTCTCTTGCCTCCGGAAATTAATGGAGAAAATGATCCTCTTACGGTTAGACAAATGGGTCGAAACAAACGGTTTACTTTCAGATACTCAATTTGGCTTTCGCCGGGGCAATGGGACGAACGATTGCCTAGCGTTGCTTTCTACTGAAATTCAACTCGCATTTGCTCGAAAAGAGCAAATGGCTTCAGCGTTCTTGGATATTAAGGGGGCTTTTGACTCTGTCTCTGTAGAAGTTTTAAGCGCGAAACTTCATTCGCAGGGACTTTCACTAAATCTGAATAACTTTTTGCTCAATTTGTTGTCAGAAAAGCATATGTATTTCTCACATGGCGATTCGACAACTTCCCGAATTAGTTACATGGGCCTTCCCCAGGGCTCATGTTTAAGTCCTCTCTTATATAATTTTTACGTCAATGACATCGATGAATGTCTTGCAAATTCATGCACGCTAAGGCAACTTGCAGACGATAGCGTTGTATCCATTACTGGTAGCGAGGCTAGCGATCTGCAAGGACCATTGCAAGATACCTTAGACAATTTGTCTGAATGGGCTCTTAAGCTGGGTATCGAATTCTCTCCGGAGAAAACTAAGTTGGTCGTTTTTTCTAGGAAGCATAACCCAGCTCAGCTGCAGCTCCTACTAACGGGTAAAACGATCTCTCAGGTTTTAGTCGCTATATATCTCGGGGTCTGGTTCGACTCTAAATGCACCTGGGCTTGTCATATTAGGTATCTGACACGAAAATGCCAACAGAGGATTAATTTTCTTCGTACGATTACCGGAACCTGGTGGGGAGCCCACCCAGGAGACCTTCTAAGGCTTTACCAAACAACGATATTGTCAGTTCTTGAGTACGGCTGTTTCTGCTTTCGCTCCGCCGTGAACACGCACATTATAAAATTAGAGAGAATACAATATCGTTGTTTGCGTATTGCCTTGGGTTGCATGCAGTCGACCCATACGATGAGTCTTGAAGTGTTAGCGGGTATTCTTCCGTTGAAACATCGTTTTTGGAATCTCTCTAACCGGTTGCTAATTCGATGCACAGTTATGAACCCATTAGTAATTGAAAATTTCGAGAGGTTGGTCGACCTTCAATCTCAATCCAGATTTATGACTTTATATTTTGACTATATGGCTCAAGATATTAATCCTTCTTCATACGATTCCTCCAATGTCGCACTTTTAGATACTTCTAATAATGCTATATTCTTCGACACCACCATGAAACAAGACATTTCTGGTATCCCGGATCAATTGCGACCCCAAGAGATCCCTAAGATTTTTTCGAATAAGTTTAAACATGTTAGTTATGATAAAAGGTTTTACACTGACGGATCTAATCTAGATGAGTCCACTGGCTTCGGTGTTTTCCACGAAAATTTTACCGCCTCCTACAAACTCGATGCTCCTGCTTCCGTGTACGTCGCAGAACTTGCTGCTATTCAGTACTCTCTTGGAATCATCGAAACCCTACCCACAGACCACTACTTCATCTTCACAGATAGTCTCAGTGCCATTGAGGCTCTGCGATCGATGAAGCCTGTGAAGCACACCCCGTATTTCCTGGGGAAAATACGGCGGTTTTTAAGTGCTTTAACAGATAAAAATTACCGGGTTACCTTAGCGTGGGTCCCTTCTCATTGCTCGATTCCGGGTAATGAAAAGGCTGACTCTTTTGCTAAGGTGGGTGCTGTTGATGGCGATATTTATGAAAGACCAATTGCTTATGATGAATTTTATAGCATTTTGCGTCAGAGAACACTCAACAGTTGGCAATCATCATGGAACTCAGATGAACTGGGACGGTGGCTACATTCCATTTTTCCTAAGGTATCGACGAAAGCATGGTTCAAGGGGTTGGATGTAGGTCGGGACTTCATTCGCGTGATGTCCAGACTTATGTCCAATCACTACACGTTAAACACGCATCTCTTTCGTATAGGGCTTGTAGACAGTAATCACTGCGTTTGTGGCGATGGCTACCATGACATCGAGCATGTTGTTTGGTCGTGTACCGAATACTGTGGTGTTAGGTCCGAGCTTATAGATTCCCTTCGGGCCCGAGGAAAACAACCGATCGTACCCGTTAGAGACATTCTGGGAAGCGGTGATCTCCAGTACATGACACAGCTATACTGCTTTCTGAAAAACGCTGACATTAAAATTTAAAATTTTCTTTGTCTATTTGTCAGATTAAGGATACAAATATGCTATGCTGAAGACACGGAAACGAAGAGCCCGCATCTATGCTTACACAAATATTTTGAACCCACAACAAACAATAATACAATTGCTCTACCAGTTGAAAAACAAAGTTCCAAAATAGTTTTAATTCAAAATTGTATCTCCCCTCCTCTCACCTTAAATCCCCACTAGCTCGTAGTCGGCCGCGAGAATAAAGAAAAGGCCTCCCTCTTTTCCCTGCTAACGTAGAATTAATACGAATTGTACTTGGCTCAGTAAAACAGAAAATGTATCGTGCCGTGTCAAATAAACTAATTTAAACCTAAAAAAAAAACCCTTCAAAAGAATACCAATAATTTGAAAATAAATAAAAAACCCCAATTAATCCACCTAGCGGTGAGACCCAGCCTTTGCCATTCAAACTTAATATTTGCTAAAACAGGCTCACACGAACACTTCAATTTTCAGAATAAAATACACCTTGATAGTATTTATTGGATTTATTTTTTATCCAAAATAACGAATTTTTGGTAGCCAACAGTAAAACTATACCTAACATTTAAAACATAAAATTCAAACACATACGAACATACATTAACACATGCACATAACATGAAATAAATATGTTTCAAATATACGACGCGAAATTTTTTTTGATTGTGGTACTATCGAAACGTCACTGTACTCATATTAAGGTTAGACTCGATTATATTTCATTCGATCAGATATCATTTTAGATTCGATTATTTGTAGTAGGATTTTTCTTCTATTTCAAATATAATATTCTTTTTAATCACGAGCAATTTCGGGAATAGCACAATACCAAATTTAAATTTTGTTGAGGCTAGGGTTTGCAATCCCGGAAACGATTTCTCGGAAATTTGCTTTTCCCGGGATTCCCGGATCCCGGGAAATGGAATATTGATTCCTGGGATTCCGGGATTCCCGAGCTCCTCGGAAAATTTTCCATACAATATTGCAATAAAACTAAATATCGTATCAAAACACGAAACTTACGTCGTAGAAGTGTAGAGCAGCTTCATAGTGTGCATTATACGAAGCAAATATTTGCTTGAAACGACGATCAAAATTTGTTTGCCGTGTAATATCAAATTATTTGCTCCATTTATTTGTCAAAAATATATAGTGTCTTATTCAGTAAACGATAAATTAAGAAATATTTTCTTCGTCTTATGTCTTTTTTTGCTAGTGAGTTTACTACTAAGCGGATAGTTGCTTGATTTTTTCTTTGTTTATTGACAAAAAATTTTGAAACCTGTAAATTGATATAAAAAAAATGAAACCCGTAAATCAATCAGAAATAAATAAATTAATAAAACTCAGTCAGTTCACACTGACTTGGGTCGTGGTCGCGATTTCACATTAATTACGAAGACATTCAAATGCTATAAATCTAACTGTCAAACACTCAGCTTTATCTTCAACAAGCTAAAAGTATTGGACTCTTCAGTTTCTAATGAAATGTAGCAAGAACTGGAATCGGTGATTTAGAAGTATTTAGAAATCAGACACCAGCGGTGATTCAGCGATCTTAAGCAAAGTTTTACAGAAGGGAACTACATTATTTGGGCCTAACGAAAAATTGTCAGCGGATCTGAGGCGATTGATAGACGATTGTTAATGAATTTCTGGAGTGAACTTGAATTAATTTTGTTCTTCAATTGATAATTAAATTGTAAACGATAGTTTGAAACTTATATTAATAAACTTTATTTGAAATCTCATTTTCGCTAAGGATTTTTTTCCTTTCCCGGTTCCCGGGAATTCTCGGGAAATGAGATTTTTCATTTCGTTTCCCGGGAAATCTATTCTCGGGAATATTGCAAACTTTAGTTGAGGCCAAATATTTTGATCAAAGCAGCTACAGTTTTTAATAGTCTTTGAATTTCGTTTCTTTTCATAACTTCTAAACCACATATCAAATTGCTATAAAATGTGTACATTTGAGAGACAGCCCGTTCGTATGACACTAGTTATGTTCAAAACAGTCGTGTAATCTTTGAGATAATAGACTTTCGTTGTTTTTATAATTTAAAACATCAAATGAAATGGGAACCTACAGGGAAGCCAAACTTTGCATCTTTGGGAAAACGAGTGGATTAGAAAAGTCATCGGAACATGTTTCTTTTCACAACTTTTGAACCACGTGTCTGATCATTACGAAATTCATTAATTAACCTTTACTTAGCCCGTTCATTTGATACCAATATTGTTCAAATCGGTCGTGTAGTTTCTGAGATAATGAAGTTTCGTGATTGTCACATTTTGATAAGTTACAGGCAAAGTTACAATTCGATTACAGTGAAATTCAATAGGGTGTTGTGAGGCAGCTAGATCTTTCATTTGACACATTTTGTGGAAATCGGTTCAGCCATCTCTGAGAAAAATGAGTGAGTTTAAGGAGTCTTCGTAATATGTTTCATTTCATAGCTGGATTTCACATTTTAAAACATAACAGGCAAAGTAATAGTCCGATTGCAAAAAAAATCAATAGGGTCTCATGGGGCTACTAGACCTTCCATATGAAACTGATTTTGTGGAAATCGGTTCAGCCATCTCTGAGAAACAGGAATGAGATTAAACAATATCTAGAACACGTTTCTCAAAATAACTTGTGAACCACATATTCAACCTTTATGCAATTCAAAAGTAAACGAGTTTTTAGGTAGCCCGCTCATTTATAACCAATTTTGTTCAAATCGGTTGTGTGGTTTCTGAGATAAGATGTTTCGTGATTTTTACATTTTGATACATAACCTCGAAACTAAAAATGCGATTACAATAAAATTCCATAGGGTCTTATGGGGCAACTAGACCTTTCATTTGCTATTATTTCATGAAAATCAGTCCAGACATCTCTGAGAAAATCGAGTGAGAATACACACATACACACACACGCACATACATACAGAAAATGTTCAGCTCGTCGAACTGAGTCGAGTGATATACGACATTCGGTTCTTCTGAGCACTTTTTTACCTTTAGTTTCTGCAGTGATTGCTATACCTTTCTAGGAGAAAGGCGAAAAACGATTTTTCAATAACATTGATCCAAGGCTCATCCAGAACGTTTCCAATAAACCAAAAAGCAACTTATCAACCCGTTAGGGCATCTTCAGCGGTGGTCCAAATCGTTGTTTTGTTCTATTTTTTTGGAACAAACTCAAATTCACTGCTGCACCGGTGGTGTAAATTTTGTTTTATACCAGATCTAAATTGAAAAAATTTGAAACTGGTATACGTTTTGGTCTATTTTTGTCACTTTTTGGAACAAGAAATAGATCGTTCTAAAACCCTTTGTACGCTGCCAATAGGTAGGTAAAATGTCATATTTCAATTGAACACCTCATTTTTGGCTATTTCCATATAAGCGTTTTGCGAGTGTTGGGGAATAAACAAAACAAAGATTTTTTATGACAACTCACAATTCATTTTTGTGGCTTTTCTGAAGCAGAATATGAACAGGTTTGTCGTTTTTGGCATCAAGGAAACCGACCAGCAAAAGGGAGAATTCTGAAAGACCATAACTGTCGCCTTAATTGTATTGGGACTAGAGGAGAATTTAAAAGGCCAGAAACATGTTCCTCGAAGACACTGAACTGAAAACGTTCAAAATGCTGGGGTGACATTGCGCATTTCGTTTCGAGCAACTCGAACAAAACTAAATGATCGCTGGGGGCCGTTATGTTTCGTTTTTCGTATTTTTCGACTTTGCGGGTTAGATGAGCCGCAGGACAAGTGACAATGACTGCTCCTTTTAAGCTTGAAGCATAACTGGCAGTGTGTTACCTACTCGAAAATAGCGAAAATCGTTCGAATCGAGCTGCGCAATGCCACCCAATATCCTCAAAACCCAAACCAAGTTTGAAGAACTGCAAGATTTAAAAAGATTGATGAGACGCAAACGGAAGATGAACATCTACGCGATCAAATATTTTTCGCTATCCCTCGAAACCAAGTAGGGTTACGGAGCAGAAATTTTAGATCATACCAATCCATCCTGAGAAATGTCATTGACGCTCGGGTCAAACCGTCAAATCCATAAAGTCTTGTGGATATAAAGTGTCTTGCCAAAGTAATCATTTAATGTGCTTAAAAATTATCGAATTTCCGTTTGTTAAATATTGAGTGTTTTTTATTATAACAAGTCTCATTAACTGATAGCATGGGGTACTGAATTGTTGACAGTGTGACAGATGTCAGTGGTTTAAAACAACAAGATATACAACATCGGTGCGGAGAACGAAAAGTTGGTCTATATTAGCTGGTTCTATTCAGATTTCGCTGGTGCAAATCTAGTATAAAGTTGTTTCAAAAATAGACCACCGCTGAAGATGCCCTTATGCTTTTTGTTTCAATTTCAGGGGTTTAAACCTGATGTACTCAATGTCTATGTCAGTCTACGCGCGCGTGGCTCAAACCTGTGTAGCCGACTCATTTTTTTATCTCTAATAATAATTTTTAATTATTAATTACTAACTATATTCAAACAAAAATCCATCATCATCAATAAACATAATAACTTAATGTACCCAATAAATTAAGAAAAGTATTTAAATTTCACAATCTTCATCATTAATTTACAAAAAAATTCTATATAATATGTCCACAAGACAGACTTTATGTGTGAAATACAAAGCCTTCTAAACTCCGCCATTGTTGCTGAACGTTTAACTTGACTTGGCATCGAATTGAAATAGTTCATTCCCTTGTACAACAGAGAGCTCTGTGATCTTCCGAATAAAAACCTAAATTAATCCACCTAGCGGTCAGACTCAACCTTAATCATTCAAACTTTTATTTGTAAAAATAGATTTAAATGAACGCTTAAATTCAATATATGTATATTCACTGTTGTAATCTATTCATATAAAAATGCAGTCCGGTCTGTCTGTCTGTCTGTCTGATCCATATAGGCTCGAAAACTACCAAACCGATCGACATGAAAATTTGTAGGTAGGGTTTTTTGGTGCCGATAAAGGTTCCTATGATAGTTTGAGACCCCTCCCTCTTCTGGAAGGGAGGGATCCCATACAAATGAAACATAAATTTTTGCACAACTCAAGAACAAACTGAGCAAATGAAACCGAATTTGGCATGTGGATGTTTTGAGGGGTAACAAATATGTCCATAATTGTTGGACGCCCCTCCCTTTTCTGTAAGGGAGAGGTTCAATACAAATGATACACAATTTTCTGCACCTCTCGAGAACTAAACAACTAAATAAGCGGTTCTCAACCTGGGGTACACGTACCCCAGGAAGTACTCGATAGCTTTCAGGGGGTACGCGAAAGAAAAATCAGTAATGGCGGACAAAGCAATTTTTCTTTGTAATACTTCAATTGTTGTTCAATCATGCTCCTAAAACATGACTGTATAAATCAAACAATCTATAGTTCAATTTGAAACCTGAAATAGAAAACTGCAACATGACCTACCACTACCCTCTCGCACTCTGCGAAAACATTCTAAGGGTAAAATCGATATGAAAAATGACGCGAATAAAAAAAGGATTCGAACCGTTGAACTAAATGGAACCAAATTTGGCAGGTAAATGTTTTAAATGGTAAAACCTAAATTAATCCACCTAGCGGTCAGACTCAGCCTTTCTCATTCAAACTTATTATTTGTAAAAATAGATTTACATGAATGCTTAGATCCAATAAAGGTATATTCACTTTTTGGGTTCTAAAATATTGATGTTAAAATTAAAGTATAAAGTATAAAATTTGACGTAATGTTAGTGCTAAAGAAATAGCGAGATAAAAGAAATAACTCTTAATTTCGAAAAATTTAATCACGAGTGATACCGGGAACGTTCAGATAGTACGATACCACATTTAAATCATGTCGAGGCCATATTTATTGATCAAAGCATATATAGTGTTGAATAGTCTTTGAATTTCTTTTCTTTCCGAAACTTTTGAACTGCATATCAAATAGTTATGAAGCTTGTTATTTGTAAGTTTGAGAGATGACTCGTTTGTATAACACAAGTTATGTTCGAATAAGTCGTGTAGTACTTAAGATACTAGACGTTCGTTGTTTTACAAATTAAAACATAACGGTTGCTTAAGTTTGATTACAATCAAATGAAAAGGTAACGTATAGGGCAGTCAAACTTTGAAATCACGTGTTCAATCATTTCATTTGATACTTTGATACTAATTATGGGGCAACAAGACCTTCCATATGACACTGATTTTATGAAAATCGGTACAGCCATCTCTGAGAAACATGAGTGAGATTAAACAGTCTCCAGAACACGTTTCTTTCCATAACTTCTGAACCACATGTTCAATCTTCATAAAATTCAAATGTCAAGGGTTTTTTAGGTAGATCGTTCATTTGAAACCAATTTTATTCAAATCGGTTGTGTAGTTTCTGAGATTTTGATGTTTCGTGATTTTTACATTTTGATACATAACCCCTAAACTAGAAATCAGATTACAATAAAATTCAATAGGGTCTTATAAGGCAACTAGACGTTCATTTGCAATTATTTTCATTGAAATCGGTCAGCCATCTCTGAGAAAATCGAGTGAGATTGGGAGAACGTTTCACACACACACATACACACACACATGCAGAAAATGCTCAGCTCGTCGAACTGTGTCGAGTGGTATACGACATTCGGCCCTTTTGAGCACTTTTGTAACTTTAGTTTTTGCAATGATTGCTATACCTTTCTAGGAGAAAGGCAAAAATTAAAATGATAGAAATGACTTTTAATTTCAACTTCAATCCCTAGCAAGGCCGCAAACATTGATATAGTACAATATTAAAATTTAAATGATGTTGAGGCCACATATTTTGATCGTAGCTATAGTTTTAAACAGTCTGCGGGTTACGTTTCTTTCTATAACTTTCAAACCACTATTTAAACATTATGAAATTCATTGTTTAAGCCCAAAAATATTTGAAAGCCCATATATTTGAATTCAACTATGTTCATAGCTTCTGAGATATAAGAGCGATTTTTACAGTCTGACGCAGCGCCAAAACTCAAAGTTTGATTACAATGAAATACAACAGCAACCTAAGCGGCAAATAGACCCACCCCATATATGTGCATAATGGTTTGACACCCCTCCCTCTTCTATAAGGGAGAAGTTCCATACAAATTAAACACAAATTTCGCATAGCTCAAGAACCAATCACGGAAATACAACCAAATTTGGTATGTTTTTAGAGGTAACAAATTTGTCCATAATGGTTCGACGCCCCTCCCTATTCTGGAAGCACATGTTTCTGCACAAATTTCTGCACATAATGGTTCGACGCCCCTCCCTATTCTGGAAGCACATGTTTCTGCACGAATTTCTGCACATATCGCGAACTAATCAACTAAATGGAACCATATTTGGCAGGTGAATGTTTTTAGTGGTAACAAATATGTTCCATAGTGGTAACAAAAAAGTTCCACCCAATATAATAATATCAGGATCAAAAATGATACACAGGAGCTTAAATCAACCACAGATACCATTTTGAATTCTAAGATGGCGACTTCCGGTTTCTGAAAAACAGCCTAAAATAACCAAATACCATCCAATATGAGTATCGCTAGAACCAGAATGAGGCAATGAGCAAACAATTGACCTCGGGGCAACATTTTGAATTGCTAAATGGCAACTTCTAGGAAACAGTCGAAAGTGACTGAATAATACTCAATATGGATATTTTCGTAATCGAGATGATGCATAGAAACCAAACATTGACCCTGGACACAATTTTGAATTTAAAGACGACTACTTTTAATTTCTGGAAAACAACCAAAATAACTAAATACCCATGCCAGAAAATCTGCTGAAAGTAACCGAACACCACCCAATATGAATATATTCAGATTAAAAGCGATGTACAGAAGCCAAAAGTTGAAGATAATGTCATTTCGATAAAACCAAACATTTCAAACGATTTGTCACAAAAGCCACATTATCCGGAAGCAGCTCTGACGGAGCGAATAGTGCCGCTCCCACCACTCAAATGCACTAATTCGCCCATTGGGATTGATGCCAGTAAGTTCCCAATTACGGTGACTGTTCGCAACGCCATATGATAAGAGTCAGATTTCGTTTTCGTACCACGATTCTGGGCTGGCACCTGCGCCGAGCTCCTTTAGTAAGGCCGTGTGACAACGGCTTGAAACGGCGAGACAACAACCGGTGCAGGGGTCTCCGTCCCGTAAAACCTGGCAGGCCTTCCAGCACGTTCCAAACTCATTGCCCGGTGGGATGTCCTCTTCTGACTTGCGCCGGTCGGGGGTGTCATAGTTGCTCATAAGGCGCTTTGGCAGCCGCCCCTAGCCATGGCCTCACTGCTTCGGCATAGATTACCATGGGACCAGATAGACGACCACTCCAGTATGGATAAGGATAGCGGCTGGAAGGGGGACCCACTTAACAAAAATGAATTTAAAAAAAAAATGGAGATGAACAAATGAGCGCAGATGACTTGAAAAACCCGTTTGCTCGAGGAGGCATCCAGAGGTCTCCGCCGAGAAAGGCGGAAACGGATGCAGTAAAGGACGCCTGCGAAGACGGCAAAGGCAGTACGCCTACCGGATCGACGCAAGACATCGCAGTGGCTGGTCCACTGTTGACAAAGGCGGTCGGAAGACAGCGAGACATGCTACCGAAGGTAGTTGCGCTGCCGGAACAGCTCGATGCCATAATCGAGTTTGCGAAAAGTCGCACCAACACGACGAAGTACCTGAAGCAGGCTCTCTACATGCTTCGGTCCTCCGTCGATGCTGCGAAGAAGGAGCTCAAGGCAAGAGCGGTGGCTGCAGAGAAGAATGCAACGGAGGTGACCGGAAGGGCGACGAAGTCGGTCCAAACGGACACCTGCACGTTTG
Organism: Wyeomyia smithii; assembly: GCF_029784165.1. Taxonomy (NCBI): domain Eukaryota; kingdom Metazoa; phylum Arthropoda; class Insecta; order Diptera; family Culicidae; genus Wyeomyia; species Wyeomyia smithii. The sequence continues at coordinate 142,932,055 of NC_073695.1, forward strand.
CAGCGGTTTGCGCCTCCGGGTCAGCCGCAAAAAGAGCAAGGCAGTCTCCGGGGGAAGCCCCCGAGAACAGCAAGAAACGGTTGGTTGTGCTAAGCCCGCGAGACAGCACACCAACGGCCTCCAAGTCCGCCGAAAAGTCTGCCGAAGTGGCAGCTACGGGAAACCCTTGGGTTACCGTGGGAGGAAGAAAGCGCCAAAAAGCCAGCAACCGCAACGACGAGAAGGTGAAAAATCGTCCAAAAATGGGAAAGAAGGCGCGAAGCAGGCGTGACGCCCTCATACTCAAGACGGATGGGTCCACGTACTCCGAAGTCTTGAAGAAAATGAGAGGCGAAACCCAGCTCAAGTATCTGGGAGCGGATGTGCGGACCATCCGTCGTTCTCGCACCGGCGAGATGATCCTTGAGCTCCGTAAGGATGCTAAAAACAAGGGCGCTGCCTACAAGACGGTAGCCGAGCAGGTCCTCGGGAAAGATGTGCAAATTCGGGCACTCACCTCAGAGGTGACTCTCCAGCTCGAAAACCTGAATGAAATCACCGAGAGGTGCGATATTGCACAGGCCCTCAAGGAGAAGTGCGGAGTGGAAGTAGCCACTGAGGTAATTCGCCTCCGTAAGGGTCCAGCGGGGACCCAGGTGGCCACTTTCCGGCTTGCATCGGCCGATGCAACCCTGGCCCTGAAGACAGCCAAACTTAAGGTTGGCTGGTCAGTATGTCCCCTGAGAATATTCCAGCAGCCGGACGTTTGCTTCAGGTGTTTCGAGGGAGGACACAAGTCCTGGACCTGCAAGGGGCCCGATAGGAGCCAGTTTTGTAGGCGTTGTGGTGGTGCTGGCCATTAAGCTAAAGACTGCGGGGAGCCTCTGGATGTACTGGAAAACGGGACGCCAAGCACTTTATGGGAGGCCCACGGTGCCCAGCCGGTAAGGCGGTCGTGGTTTCGTGGGCGTGAGGGTGACACAATTGAACCTGAACCATTGCTATGCGGCACAGCAGCTGCTATACCAAGCAGCGTCTGAGTCGCGGTCGAAAATCGCAATCGTATCGGACCCCTACTGCATTCCTCCCGGAAACGGTAATTGGGTTGCAGATAAGTCCAGTACGGCGGTCATATGCACGACCAGCAAGTTCCCGGTTCAGGAGGTTATGTCAACCTCAAATGAAGGATACGCGGTTGCCAAGGTGGACGGAGTGTTCTACTGCAGTTGTTATGCTCCGCCGCGTTGGTCTATCGAAAGGTTCACCCAGATGGTCGATTTGTTATATATGGAGCTGACGGGACTAACACCCTTAGTAGTGGCGAGCGACTTCAACGCTTGGGCTGTCGAAAGGGGAAGCCCCCGCACGAACCAGAGGGGTCAGATCTTGTTGGAAGCTTTGGAAAAGCTCAACCTAGATCTGGCCAACGTTGGAACCAAGTGTACATTCAGCAGAAATGGTGCGGAGTCAATCATCGACGTGACTTTCTCCAGCCCAGGACTGATCGTGAACTGGAGGGTAGACGATGGCTACACCTATAGTGACCCCCAGTCGGTCTGCTATAGCGTAGTCCATAACGTGAGGCAGCAGGCGACGGGTAGAGCCAATACTCCGACCGTCCGCGGGTGGAAGACATCGCATTTCGATGCCGAGGTATTTGCAGAAGCAATGAGAAGAGAGCGCGAGGGAGACAGTTGGTACCGCCCGAGTGCTGACCAATTAGTTGCCACATTATCGCGGGCGTGTGACGCCACCATGCCTAGGACCCGCCAACCTAGGAATGGTAAGTCACCGGTATACTGGTGGACCGACGCGATAGCGGACTTCCGTAGCGCGTGCCTCCGTGCAAGACGGATGTTGCATCGTGCACGTACCGATGCACAGAGAGTAGAGCGCCGTGTAGCATTCGGATCTGCAAGATCGGCGCTTAAAAGTGCGATAAAGGCGAGAAAGAGAGCGTGCTTCGATAGAGAGAGGCCTGCGAGTGCCAATACGAATCCGTGGGGCAACGCCTACAGAGTCCTAATGGCGAAGACCAAAGGCGTGTTGGCGCCTGCAGAGCGATCACCAGCGATGCTGGAGCGTATCATCGAGGGACTCTTTCCACGACACGAGCCAAATCCTTGGCCTCCGGTTGCTGAGTCTCACGTCCGACGTTCCAGTATCTCAGACACAGACCAGGGATGGTCGGCCAACCTGCCGGGCATCCAATCCGTGAGAGACGGCAGCCGTGCCGAGGTTGTGGAGGAGGTAAGGGTTACGAATGAGGAACCCATCGTGATCGCACACTCCCTAAAGGTGAGCAAGGCACCGGGACCGGATGGAATCCCGAACTTGGCCATCAGGACGGCCATGAAAGTGGCCCCCGATCTATTTCGAGCACTCATGCAGAAGTGCCTGGATGACTGCCTCTTTCCGGACAGGTGGAAGCGACAGAGATTAGTGCTGTTGCCGAAGGCTGGGAAACCGCCAGAGGACCCATCAGCAAACAGACCTATCTGTCTGCTGGACACTACGGGCAAGGTGCTTGAGAGGATTATCCTCAAAAGACTGGTGAAGTACACAGAGGGTGTAATCGGTCTGGCAAGTAACCAGTTCGGCTTCCGGAAAGGTAGATCCACGCTGGATGCTATTCTCTCTGTCACCAAGACGGCACAGGTAGCACTCCAGCGTAAGAGTTGGGGCATTCGCTATTGCGCAATCGTCACGCTTGACGTGAAGAATGTATTCAATAGCGCCAGTTAGGACTCCATAGCGCTCGCGCTTAGGAGCACCCACGTACCGGTGTCGTTGTACAAGATTTTGGAAAATTATTTCCAGAATCGGGTACTAGTTTCCAACACAGAGGAGGGTCAGAAGTGCGTCTCAATCACCGCAGGGGTACCGCAGGGGTACCGCAAGGTTCCATCCTGGACCCGGTGTTGTGGAATGTCATGTATGACGGGGTGTTGAAACTAAAGTTCCCTGTAGGGGTTGTGATCGTCAGTTTTGCAGACGACATCACGCTAGAGGTCTATGGCGAGTCGATCGAAGAGGTCGAGTTGACGGCCGCGCACTGTATACGCAAGGTCGAAGACTGGATGCACTCTAAGAAACTGGAGTTAGCGCACCATAAAACGGAGGTTACGGTTGTGAACAACCGCAAATTAGAGTAACAGGCAGTGGTCAGAGTCGGTGACTGCACCATTACCTCAAGGCGTTCCTTGAAGCTCTTAGGGGCTATGGTTGACGATAAGCTCACATTTAAGAGTCATATCGACTATGCCTGTAAGAGGGCTTTAACGGCCGCTGCAGGACTATCTCGAATGATGTCGAATAGCTCAGCGGTATATGGCAGCAAGCGTAAACTTCTTGCCAGCGTGGTTTCGTCCATACTTAGTTATGGTGGGCCAGCGTGGTCCAAAGCGTTAGGTACCAACAGTCATCGTCGTAAACTGGAAAGTACCTACAGGCTCATGTGCCTGAGGGTTGTGAGCGCGTACAGTACAGTGTCATACGACGCAATCTGCGTCCTGTCCGGCATGATGCCTATCAGCATAGCCATTAAGGAGGACGTAGAATGCTTCGATCAACGTGACACATGGGGTATACGAAGCACCAGAAGGTCATTCTCGATGATCAGATGGCAGCAGGAATGGTCCAATTCCGTAAAGGGTAGATGAACGCATCGACTTATTCCGGACGTATCCGGATGGGTCGGGAGGCGCCATGGAGAAGTTAACTTCCACTTGACACAGATTCTGTCAGGTCATGGTTGCTTCAGGCAGTATCTACACAGATTCGGGCATGCGGGGTCCCCCATGTGTCCCGAGTGCGCGGATGCGGAAGAGACTGCTGAGCATGTCTTCTTCGTGTGCCCTCGTTTTGTGCATGAGTGGAGCGACATGATGGTAGTGAGCGGGCCAGACACCACTCCGGACAACCTAGTTCGGAGAATGTGTAAAGACTCAAACATTTGGAGGGCGGTTTGTACAACCGCCTCTCAAATAGTTTTAGAATTGCAAAACAGGCGACAGGTTGACCACCGAATCACTAGTGTTAGATAACGGCCAGTCTCCAGGTTAGTTAGCTAAGTTAGCAAAGAGACCTAAAGAACCAAGAAACATGATTTTGCTTCAAATGAATCGGACAACGATGGTATATACATCAATCGAAAGCTCTTAATTTGTGGTTCACGAAAATGTAATTTTAAGGTCATAATTACTAGTGTTTGTACGTGAATTTGTGTTTTATTGTTCACGTAGTTCTACGTTTTGTTTATTTGTTGTTGACGCTGCTGGTCGCTTGTAGCGTTGGCTGTTTGCGGTGTTTGTCACTGCTATACTCAGAGCCGGATTTAAGGGGAGGGTCACACAACATTTTTGGGGCCCCCACAAATCGTGAAAGGTCTTTTCTCTATCAAAAATGAGATTCAAATTTCGATTTTCAGCAAGAAAATTTGAACTTTCCTTCAGTGATATTTTTCGCGAGCGCCAATATCACAACTTCCTCCATAAAAGTTCACCTCGGATTCTCTTGGAATGACACATTCTAATACACCAATTGAATCAAACCAGCGCGCATAGGAGGTAAAGCAGAGAAAGAAAATAACCCACAAGTTTTTTAATGCATTGCTGTTGCTTACTTGTCCGAACCAGGGATACCAGATGTGCTTTGCAAAATGCAGATTTTCAGAGTCCGTGTGCAGATTTTACAGACCTGCAGAAGCAGGGCCGGATTTAAGAGGGGTCCCACATTTTGAGGCCATCACAAATCAAGAAAAAATAAACTTGTCTCAATTAATAATGGATTTTGAAAGTCTGACCCCTAAAAATCAAATCCGCTTTCTATAAGTAGTTTCAGAGTCTAGTGAATATTTCCTTTGAATTACATTTGAAAAATTTAAATTTGAATAGCAAACTTGCGAAATACATGCTAAACGAAAATTGTATTGCGTATTAATTTGAGTCTAATGGTTTCGAACGCAACTGGGGGAGCCGCCTTTTTTCGAAGCTGAAACTAATTAAAAATAGGTAGCGTATGAAAAAAGCAAGGCTGTCAAATATGGCATTGTGAATTTGCGAATTGAGTGTTGATTATAATTGATAATTTTTCAGCGAAGACACCTTATAAAAAGATGTTCTGAAAATTTCTGACAAACTTTTGTTAGGTTTTCAAAGATGGATAAAGTTTATTCTGGGGCCCCCACACAAGACTGGGCCCCGGACCCCCCACAATTGTAAATCCGGCTCTGCTGCTGGTTCTGAAAAATATTCCGTCGAATTTGGATTGCTTTCCTTTGAAAGTACATTTTCGTTACCGGTATCCTTTTTACCAACAAATTTACACACATTCATTTTGCGCCTGGTTGGCTACCTGAAATAACAAGTGTGTTGGCTTAGTTCCCCAAATCTCGATATTTACCATATTCCCCACACTCACGTTCAGTATAGCAGTGACAAACACCGCAAACAGCCAACGCCAGCAGCGTCAACAACAAGTAAACAAAACGTAGAACTACGTGAATAATAAAACACAAATTTCTTTACAAACACTAGTAGTTATGACCTTAAAATAACATTTTCGTGAACCACAAATTAAGAGCTTTCGATTGATGTATATACAGTCATGAAGAAAATAATAAATACACTTGCAGTGTTGGATAATTTTTGGTATTTGCGCACTGATTTTAATTGTTGTATGATGTTATGTTACGTCATTATGATCCGCAGACACTCTTTTTAAAAGAGGCATGGAGAAATGACTAGAGATATTTCTTTGTCGGTGTTTCCGAATTTTTTTTGCGTGAGTTAGTATTTTTAAAGTGGCGACAAAAATAAATACACTATTGAAATATATATACAAAACAATCCAAATTAGCATTATTTCTCTACATATCGTTGGCAAAGTGACCTTTAACGTTACAAAACTCACTTTCAAAATTTTGTGGCTTGTCCTTTGTTTTTGTAAAGCCATTTTCAATCTTCCGAGTATGTTTACCACCAGGTTTTCACGAGTAGAAGCTGAACTAGCATTTCACGCTGCCTGCCCGACGTTCCATAAGTCTGTTTTATTCTTCGGATGATGCTTTGCAACCTAGACTTTCCCAATCTTCCATAGAATTTCTAAAGGATTTAAATTAAAAGTCTGCGCTGGTCAAACTAATAATTTTATATTCGTTTAAAAATCATCTTCGTGTTTTCAATGCTGTATGTTTAGGATCGTTACTCTAAAACTAAGAAGCATGTTTTCTTTGGCATACGGAAGCATTGCGCTACGTAAAACATCTACACAGTCGTTAGTATTCATAGTCTATGTTATAAAAGCAATGGGTTCCATACCAGCATCAGAAAACAGTATTACACCGTCTTGTTGTCACTTCCAATTTTTACTAGTTTCGTGGTTAATTGTGCGTTGAAGGCAGTATTCACCGGTTTTCTCACCAGCTGCTGACCGTTTGAACCAAAAAGGTTAAATTTCGACTCATCCGACCAAAACACGATTTACCATTTAGTTGCACCCTAGTCTAAAAACTTTTTAGAAAAAACAGTTCTTGCCAAAATGTGTCGCTTTTGAATTAGAATAAAGTTTCCTGTGTACCTAGGTGGTCGATTTTGCTTCCATATGCCGAAGAAAACATGCCACTTTTCTGGATCTCTATGCAGTATAACGATCCTAAACATACAGTATTGAAAACATGAAGATGATTTTCAAACGAACATATAAAATTATTAGTTTGACCAGCGCAGACTCCTAACTTAAATCCTTTAGAAATTCTATGGAAGATTGGGAAAGTCTAGGTTGCAAAGCATCATCCAAAGAGTAAAACAGACTTATGGAACGTCGGACAGGCAGCGTGAAATGCTAGTCCAACTTTTACTCGTGAAAAACTGGGGGTAAACATTCCACGAAGATTGAATATGGCTTTACAAAACAAAAAACAGGCCACAAAATTTCGAAAGTGAGTTTTGTAACGTAAAAAATCACTTTGATAAAAATATGTAGAGAAAGAAAGCTAATTTAGATTGTGTTGTATATATATTTCAGTAGCGTATTTATTTTTGTCGCCACTTTTAAAACACTCACTCACGCAACAAATTTTTGGAATCACCGACAAAGAAATTTCCGTTCTTCTTTCAAAAAGAGTGTCTGCAGAACTTAACGACGCAACATAACATCATACAACAATTAAAATCACTGCGGAAATACGAAAAATCATCCAACACTGCAAGTGTATTTATATTTTTATCCATGACTGTATCATCGTTGTCCGATTCATTTGAAGCAAAATCATGTTTCAAGATGGCTTGACTCAGTTTTTTGAAAATTTCTCGGAAACCACTTAACCAGAAATAACCACAAATTGGATTTCGAACTCACAAATTAACCACTAAATATTGGTGATAAAAAAATTTAAAAAAAATATTTTGTCAAGCCAGCTTGATGTATGCGAACTTTTACTCTTCGCCTTTTATTTATGCCTGATAAAGCAGGCCTTAGTAGCTCATGAAAGTCGAGTCGTCTCCATCCTCCTACAATATCTGTTATCATCCGCTGATGGACCATCCAAGCTGGACCAACTCGAGTACATGCACAGAATTTGTGATAAAGTGTTTCAGCAGTATTGTTGTCACAATATGTGCAGTTCTCATTCTCTACTCGGTGCATTACGAAAAGCAGTTTGCGATGCTCTACTTTTTCGTTCACCAGCAAGTAAAGTTGCGTCCGCTGCATCGAATTTATCTGTCTCGTTGAAATATTTTGCCACGTGCGTAGCCAGTGTACTGCAGGATTTTTGCGTTCCACTCTTGGCACTTCAGTCTGTTGGATGAAATGCTGGTGGATTTGATCGATGGAGAGGTTTTGTTGGATTTGGTTGGGAAGTTGGGGCAAATTTGAAAGGATAATTTTAAGGTCGGGGAAATCAATTGAGACTGCATGGCGAGGATTTGCTTGGGAAAGAAGGGATCTACAAAAAGGAATGGAATTGATCTCTCGTAAATGCCGGTTGATTGCGAGCGACTTACATTTTAGTGCTGGTAATTGCAGCTTAAGCCCTCCATGTTCCTTGTTACGCACCAACTGCATCATGGGTGCGCGTGCGATCATGCCGCGCCATAGGAATGTACCCATTGTTGATGTGAGTTTTGCCGTATGCACACATAAAGGAGGCAACACGGATGCGAAGTACCATATCCTGGAGCGAAACTGATTAGTTTTCCAGCGCGACGGCGATGTCGAAGATATGCAATCCTATCCTTCAGTGCGAGAGTGGCTTGAAAGATGTTGCGTTCTGTGTTCGAGCATTTCTGCCCGTCGCTCAAGATGCGATGTTCTCCCATTACTCGCTCCAGCCTAGTTTTCATTATTCTGGAGAAGAGTTTATAGTCACTGTTAAGCAGCGAGATCGGACGGTATGATCGAGCTGTTTGATCGCCCCCTCTCTTTTCAACCAGTACTATTATACCTTCAACAAATGATGGTGGTAGATATCCGCTAAGTGCCTCGTTCAGCAGACGATTCAATTCTCGGAGGATGACATCGAACATTAGATGGTAAAAATCTCCAGACTCCTAATTTAAATCCTTTAGAAATTCTATGGAAGATTGGGAAAGTCTAGGTTGCAAAGCATCATCCAAAGAGTAAAACAGACTTATGGAACGTCGGACAGGCAGCGTGAAATGCTAGTCCAACTTTTACTCGTGAAAAACTGGGGGTAAACATTCCACGAAGATTGAATATGGCTTTACAAAACAAAAAACAGGCCACAAAATTTCGAAAATGAGTTTTGTAACGTAAAAAATCACTTTGATAAAAATATGTAGAGAAAGAAAGCTAATTTAGATTGTGTTGTATATATATTTCAGTAGCGTATTTATTTTTGTCGCCACTTTTAAAACACTCACTCACGCAACAAATTTTTGGAATCACCGACAAAGAAATTTCCGTTCTTCTTTCAAAAAGAGTGTCTGCAGAACTTAACGACGCAACATAACATCATACAACAATTAAAATCACTGCGGAAATACGAAAAATCATCCAACACTGCAAGTGTATTTATATTTTTATCCATGACTGTATCATCGTTGTCCGATTCATTTGAAGCAAAATCATGTTTCAAGATGGCTTGACTCAGTTTTTTGAAAATTTCTCGGAAACCACTTAACCAGAAATAACCACAAATTGGATTTCGAACTCACAAATTAACCACTAAATATTGGTGATAAAAAAATTTAAAAAAAATATTTTGTCAAGCCAGCTTGATATATGCGAACTTTTACTCTTCGCCTTTTATTTATGCCTGATAAAGCAGGCCTTAGTAGCTCATGAAAGTCGAGTCGTCTCCATCCTCCTACAATATCTGTTATCATCCGCTGATGGACCATCCAAGCTGGACCAACTCGAGTACATGCACAGAATTTGTGATAAAGTGTTTCAGCAGTATTGTTGTCACAATATGTGCAGTTCTCATTCTCTACTCGGTGCATTACGAAAAGCAGTTTGCGATGCTCTACTTTTTCGTTCACCAGCAAGTAAAGTTGCGTCCGCTGCATCGAATTTATCTGTCTCGTTGAAATATTTTGCCACGTGCGTAGCCAGTGTACTGCAGGATTTTTGCGTTCCACTCTTGGCACTTCAGTCTGTTGGATGAAATGCTGGTGGATTTGATCGATGGAGAGGTTTTGTTGGATTTGGTTGGGAAGTTGGGGCAAATTTGAAAGGATAATTTTAAGGTCGGGGAAATCAATTGAGACTGCATGGCGAGGATTTGCTTGGAAAAGAAGGGATCTACAAAAAGGAATGGAATTGATCTCTCGTAAATGCCGGTTGATTGCGAGCGACTTACATTTTAGTGCTGGTAATTGCAGCTTAAGCCCTCCATGTTCCTTGTTACGCACCAACTGCATCATGGGTGCGCGTGCGATCATTCCGCGCCATAGGAATGTACCCATTGTTGATGTGAGTTTTGCCGTATGCACACATAAAGGAGGCAACACGGATGCGAAGTACCATATCCTGGAGCGAAACTGATTAGTTTTCCAGCGCGACGGCGATGTCGAAGATATGCAATCCTATCCTTCAGTGCGAGAGTGGCTTGAAAGATGTTGCGTTCTGTGTTCGAGCATTTCTGCCCGTCGCTCAAGATGCGATGTTCTCCCATTACTCGCTCCAGCCTAGTTTTCATTATTCTGGAGAAGAGTTTATAGTCACTGTTAAGCAGCGAGATCGGACGGTATGATCGAGCTGTTTGATCGCCCCCTCTCTTTTCAACCAGTACTATTATACCTTCAACAAATGATGGTGGTAGATATCCGCTAAGTGCCTCGTTCAGCAGACGATTCAATTCTCGGAGGATGACATCGAACATTAGATGGTAAAATTCTCTTGGTATACCATCACAGCCCGGTGAGTTTTCACCGGTCTTCTCACCAGCTGCTGACCGTTTGAACCAAAAAGGTTAAATTTCGACTCATCCGACCAAAACACGATTTGCCATTTAGTTGCACCCTAGTCTAAAAACTTTTTAGAAAAAACAGTTCTTGCCAAAATGTGTCGCTTTTGAATTAGAATAAAGTTTCCTGTGTACCTAGGTGATCGATTTTGTTTCCATATGCCGAAGAAAACATGCCACTTTTCTGGATCTCTATGCAGTATAACGATCCTAAACATACAGTATTGAAAATATGAAGATGATTTTCAAACGAAAATATAAAATTATTAGTTTGACCAGCGCAGACTCCTAACTTAAATCCTTTAGAAATTCTATGGAAGATTGGGAAAGTCTAGGTTGCAAAGCATCATCCAAAGAGTAAAACAGACTTATGGAACGTCGGACAGGCAGCGTGAAATGCTAGTCCAGCTTTTACTCGTGAAAACCTGGGGGTAAACATTCCACGAAGATTGAATATGGCTTTACAAAACAAAAAACAGGCCACAAAATTTAGAAAGTGAGTTTTGTAACGTAAAAAATCACTTTGCTAAAAATATGTAGAGATAGAAAGCTTATTCAGATTGTTTTGTATATATATTTCAATAGCGTATTTATTTTTGTCGCCACTTTTAAAACACTCACTCACGCAAAAAAATTTTGGAATCACCGACAAAGAAATTTCTCCAGTTATTTCTCCGTTCTTCTTTCAAAAAGAGTGTCTGCAGAACTTAATGACGTAACATAACATCATACAACAATTAAAATCACTGCGGAAATACGAAAAATCATCCAACACTGCAAGTGTATTTATATTTTTCTCCATGACTGTATCATCGTTGTCCGATTCATTTGAAGCAAAATCATGTTTCAAGATGGCTTGACTCAGTTTTTTGAAAATTTCTCGGAAACCACTTAACCACAAATTACCACAAATTGGATTTCGAACTCACAAATTAACCACTTAATATTGATGATAAAAAAATTTAAAAAAAATATTTTGTCAAGCCATCTTGATATATGCGAACTTTTACCCTTCGCCTTTTATTTATGCCTGATAAAGCAGGCCTTAGTAGCTCATGAAAGTCGAGTCGTCTCCATCCTCCTACAATATCTGTTATCCTCCGCTGATGGACCATCCAAGCTGGACCGACTCGAGTACATACACAGAATTTGTGATAAAGTGTTTCAGCAGTATTGTTGTCACAATATGTGCAGTTCTCATTCTCTACTCGGTGCATTACGAAAAGCCGGTCTTCTCACCAGCTGCTGACCGTTTGAACCAAAAAGGATAAATTTCGACTCATCCGACCAAAACACGATTTGCCATTTAGTTGCACGCTAGTCTAAAAACTTTTTAGAAAAAACAGTTCTTGCCAAAATGTGTCGCTTTTGAATTAGAATAAAGTTTCCTGTGTACCTAGGTGGTCGATTTTGCCTTCATATGCCGAAGAAAACATGCCACTTTTCTGGATCTCTATGCAGTATAACGATCCTAAACATACAGTATTGAAAACATGAAGATGATTTTCAAACGAAAATATAAAATTATTAGTTTGACCAGCGCAGACTCCTAATTTAAATCCTTTAGAAATTCTATGGAAGATTGGGAAAGTCTAGGTTGCAAAGCATCATCCAAAGAGTAAAACAGTCTTATGGAACGTCGGACAGGCAGCGTGAAATGCTAGTCCAGCTTTTACTCGTGAAAACCTGGGGGTAAACATTCCACGAAGATTGAATATGGCTTTACAAAACAAAAAACAGGCAACAAAATTTAGAAAGTGAGTTTTGTAACGTAAAAAATCACTTTGCTAAAAATATGTAGAGATAGAAAGCTTATTTAGATTGTTTTGTATATATATTTCAATAGCGTATTTATTTTTGTCGCCACTTTTAAAACACTCACTCACGCAAAAAAATTTTGGAATCACCGACAAAGAAATTTCTCCAGTTATTTCTCCGTTCTTCTTTCAAAAAGAGTGTCTGCAGAACTTAATGACGTAACATAACATCATACAACAATTAAAATCACTGCGGAAATACGAAAAATCATCCAACACTGCAAGTGTATTTATATTTTTCTCCATGACTGTATCATCGTTGTCCGATTCATTTGAAGCAAAATCATGTTTCAAGATGGCTTGACTCAGTTTTTTGAAAATTTCTCGGAAACCACTTAACCACAAATTACCACAAATTGGATTTCGAACTCACAAATTAACCACTAAATATTGGTGATAAAAAAATTTAAAAAAAATATTTTGTCAAGCCATCTTGATATATGCGAACTTTAACTCTCCGTCTTTTATTTATGCCTGATAAAGCAGGCCTTAGTAGCTCTTGAAAGTCGAGTCGTCTCCATCCTCCTACAATATCTGTTATCCTCCGCTGATGGACCATCCAAGCTGGACCGACTCGAGTACATGCACAGAATTTGTGATAAAGTGTTTCAGCAGTATTGTTGTCACAATATGTGCAGTTCTCATTCTCTACTCGGTGCATTACGAAAAGCAGTTTGCGATGCTCTACTTTTTCGTTCACCAGCAAGTAAAGTTGCGTCCGCTACATCGAATTTATCTGTCTCGTTGAAATATTTTGCCACGTGCGTAGCCAGCGTACTGCAGGATTTTTGTGTTCCACTCTTGGCACTTCAGTCTGTTGGATGAAATGCTGGTGGATTTGATCGATGGAGAGGTTTTGTTGGATTTGGTTGGGAAGTTGGGGCAAATTTGAAAGGATAATTTTAAGGTCGGGGAAATCAATTGAGACTGCAGGGCGAGGATTTGCTTGGAAAAGAAGGGATCTACAAAAAGGAATGGAATTGATCTCTCGTAAATGCCGGTTGATTGCGAGCGACTTACATTTTAGTGCTGGTAATTGCAGCTTAAGCCCTCCATGTTCCTTGTTACGCGCCAACTGCATCATGGGTACGCGTGCGATCATGTTGCGCCATAGGAATGTACCCATTGTTGATGTGAGTTTTGCCGTATGCACACATAAAGGAGGCAACACGGATGCGGAGTACCATATCCTGGAGCGAAACTGATTAGTTTTCCAGCGCGACGGCGATGTCGAAGATTTGCAATCCTATCCTTCAGTGCGAGAGTGGCTTGAAAGATGGTGCGTTCTGTGTTCGAGCATATCTGCCCGTCGCTCAAGATGCGATGTTCTCCCATTACTCGCTCCAGCCTAGTTTTCATTATTCTGGAGAAGAGTTTATAGTCACTGTTAAGCAGCGAGATCGGACGGTATGATCGAGCTGTTTGATCGCCCCCTCTCTTTTCAACCAGTACTATTATACCTTCAACAAATGATGGTGGTAGATATCCGCTAAGTGCCTCGTTCAGCAGACGATTCAATTCTCGGTGGATGACATCGAACATTCGATGGTAAAATTCTCTTGGTATACCATCACAGCCCGGTGATTTCCAAGGTGCGCTCGCTTTTAATGCAGACCATATTTCTGCAGTCGTGATTTCGCTTGTACAGGACTCATTCGATGGGTCGTTGGGTGGAATTACATTCTCGCAAGTAAAGTCGTTTTCGTTCTCTTCTCCTGCCTCTTCGGAATAGAGAGTCGAAAAGTAGTTCACCATGTGTTCTTCGATCTCTCGTGGTTCAGTATTTAATTCGCCCTGCTCGGTCTTCAGCTGTGTGATGACGGTTTTCTTCCTTCGTCTCTCCCCCAGCTGGTATATGGATACGGGTTCACCTGCCACGTACGTCTCACTAATCCGCATAAACGTGTGAGAAAACGTCCGTTGGAGAGCTAACATTTCACCTTTTAGCCGATTGATGGTAGATAGTGTTTCAGGGTGCTAGTAGTAACCGTCGTACGTTTGCCGAAGTCCACCGTACAGATGCTGATATTCTCTGTGAAATTGATCAAAAACAGTCCGAGATTTCCACTTGAAGAAGCTTTTAATCTTTGGTTTTACAAACGAGAGCCACCAATCGATCCAGAAACCATAGTTTCCTCGTTGTCGGGTCCAATACTGCCACTTGTACTGGAATTCCGTAACGTTTTCGTCAGTTAGAAGGTGTGGTCGAAGAGCCCAAAACCCACGGCCATGTTTTTGGCCGAGATAAGGGAGGCACAGTCGGAGCGTCAATGCTTTATGATCGGTGAACGAGCAGACGTTAGCATGCGCTGTCCGTAGATGATCGCGTAGACCAGTGCTAACGTATATTCGATCAAAGCGCGAGCGTGCGTTCCGACAGACGTACGTGAAACCTGGATCGCACGGATGCAGTATCTCCCATATATCGTGGAGCAAGGAGAGCTGTTCGTTCCCTACTTCTTGAAGACACACGATGTCGAGGCTTTGGCTGTTGATGAAGGTTCGGAGCGCGTTCTATTTCGTGGGATTCGTGATTGTAACGATGTTTATGGATGCAATGTTTGTCTCCAGATGGTCTCGAGGTACGATGCTGGCCTAACAAGCCAGTCGTCGTAGGTTCGAGTCTCGTCTCGGGAGAGACTGTTAGTGTCAGTAGGATCGTAGCGCTAGCCCCGCAATTGTCATGTACACTAAATAGTCGGCTGCGAAGTCTGTGTATAAATAAACAGAAGGTCAAGTTCCGAATCGGAATGTAGCACCAAGGCTTTGCTTTGCTTTGTTGTACGACGTGAGAGTAATTTATAGAATGTATTCTTCCACCATGCCCTCGTCGTCGTTATCGCCATTCCGGCGTGGCTTTATACCAATCGGTCGTGTTCGGTTTCGTCTACTGTTCGTGGAAGTGGATGACTCATCTGTTTCGTTCCCGTTGTTAGTCTTGCTCTGCGACCGCAGCACGTTTGGTTTTTTGAAGAGGCTCTCCGAATCCGACCACACGACAGCTTGCAGTGGTGTTAGGAAAGACGTTGACGAGTTGGATGCTCTTGTTGTTTGAGAGCGTGTGGACACAGCACTGGCTGCAGGCTGGGTGCTCGTTTGTGTCTTCGGGTCTGAACACTCACTCTGACTTGCAGACATTGGTAGTTCGGGAAACGCATCAGATGACAACGGTGACGGCACAGAAGATTTTTGACCGACAGGTCTTTTATCCTGTTGCTTCGCACCAGCTGATTTTTTAGGTTGTTGACCGGTCGTTGACCTGCCGGTCTGTCCAGTTTGCTTAGTCACATTTGCGTAGCTCTTCTGGAATAGCAGCTTTTTGTTTTGGACGCATGATATGCCAGTATGCGCTTGCTCCTTACAATGATTGTGTTTGCCCATTGTATGTAATGAACGCTTGTTCTCCGTCGATGTAACTCCATGAGTCGATTTTGCGTTTAACTAGCATACGAACGGACCATACACCGAGCGGTATCCCTTCACACTCGTCACTCGCGCCCCACATTAACTCGCCATTCGATATCACTTCCCCATAACCCTTCAGCAAATTTACAACCCTCTCTTCTGACACATCTTCAGGAAGGTCGTGAACTCTAACCACGACACTACCATTTTCCAATGTAATGCGAAGCTTGATTTTCTTCCCGTCGCATTCTACTTCGTGTTTTCCCTTATGCTCGTCGACAATCTTTTGCGCGAGCGCCAAATCACTGACCCTAACGAACGCACATGCCTCGCCTCTATTGCACTGAAGTCGTTTTATCTCTTCCCTCTTAAGTCCAAGAATAGTACGACAGAAACTGTATAGTTTTTCGACCGTGGGCTTCACGGTAAATTGCGAATAATTAATTTTAATCGTATTCTCTCGCCTCATCGTGGAAACGAGTAACACGCGACGCGGCACGGTGCGATTGAAATTTTTATAACAGGTGCTTGACTTATGATAAGCGCAATCGAAAGAACGTTTGCACGTCTCAAAAGCTGAGCGATAACTATATGTGTTACATGTTATATGTTATATGTTATATGTTATATGTTATATGTTATATGTTATATGTTATATGTTATATGTTATATGTTATATGTTATATGTTATATGTTATATGTTATATGTTATATGTTATATGTTATATGTTATATGTTATATGTTATATGTTATATGTTATATGTTATATGTTATATGTTATATGTTATATGTTATATGTTATATGTTATATGTTATATGTTATATGTTATATGTTATATGTTATATGTTATATGTTATATAATATATGTTATATGTTATATGTTATATGTTATATGTTATATGTTATATGTTATATGTTATATGTTATATGTTATATGTTATATGTTATATGTTATATGTTATATGTTATATGTTATATGTTATATGTTATATGTTATATGTTATATGTTATATGTTATATGTTATATGTTATATGTTATATGTTATATGTTATATGTTATATGTTATATGTTATATGTTATATGTTATATGTTATATGTTATATGTTATATGTTATATGTTATATGTTATATGTTATATGTTATATGTTATATGTTATATGTTATATGTTATATGTTATATGTTATATGTTATATGTTATATGTTATATGTTATATGTTATATGTTATATGTTATATGTTATATGTTATATGTTATATGTTATATGTTATATGTTATATGTTATATGTTATATGTTATATGTTATATGTTATATGTTATATGTTATATGTTATATGTTATATGTTATATGTTATATGTTATATGTTATATGTTATATGTTATATGTTATATGTTATATGTTATATGTTATATGTTATATGTTATATGTTATATGTTATATGTTATATGTTATATGTTATATGTTATATGTTATATGTTATATGTTATATGTTATATGTTATATGTTATATGTTATATGTTATATGTTATATGTTATATGTTATATGTTATATGTTATATGTTATATGTTATATGTTATATGTTATATGTTATATGTTATATGTTATATGTTATATGTTATATGTTATATGTTATATGTTATATGTTATATGTTATATGTTATATGTTATATGTTATATGTTATATGTTATATGTTATATGTTATATGTTATATGTTATATGTTATATGTTATATGTTATATGTTATATGTTATATGTTATATGTTATATGTTATATGTTATATGTTATATGTTATATGTTATATGTTATATGTTATATGTTATATGTTATATGTTATATGTTATATGTTATATGTTATATGTTATATGTTATATGTTATATGTTATATGTTATATGTTATATGTTATATGTTATATGTTATATGTTATATGTTATATGTTATATGTTATATGTTATATGTTATATGTTATATGTTATATGTTATATGTTATATGTTATATGTTATATGTTATATGTTATATGTTATATGTTATATGTTATATGTTATATGTTATATGTTATATGTTATATGTTATATGTTATATGTTATATGTTATATGTTATATGTTATATGTTATATGTTATATGTTATATGTTATATGTTATATGTTATATGTTATATGTTATATGTTATATGTTATATGTTATATGTTATATGTTATATGTTATATGTTATATGTTATATGTTATATGTTATATGTTATATGTTTTTGTTATATGTTATATGTTATATGTTATATGTTATATGTTATATGTTATATGTTATATGTTATATTGTTATATGTTATATGTTATATGTTATATGTTATATGTTATATGTTATATGTTATATGTTATATGTTATATGTTATGTTATGTTATATGTTATATGTTATATGTTATATGTTATATGTTATATGTTATATGTTATATGTTATATGTTATATGTTATATGTTGTATGTTATATGTTATATGTTATATGTTATATGTTATATGTTATATGTTATATGTTATATGTTATATGTTATATGTTATATGTTATATGTTATATGTTATATGTTATATGTTATTGTTATATGTTATATGTTATATGTTATATGTTATATGTTATATGTTATATGTTATATGTTATATGTTATATGTTATATGTTATATGTTATATGTTATATGTTATATGTTATATGTTATATGTTATATGTTATATGTTATATGTTATATGTTATATGTTATATGTTATATGTTTATATGTTATATGTTATATGTTATATGTTTATATGTTATATGTTAT
>NC_073695.1:142950996-143003628 GCF_029784165.1 Wyeomyia smithii
GTAATTGACGAAGTTCTTGTAACGGATGATCTCTGTGGACTCTGCTCATATAGCTATTTTAAGGAATATGGTAGCACTGAAAAACTATTATGTTCGTCACGAGGGTGATGATGGATTTTGTAATTATTGATGTAGTATAAAATAAAAATGAGTAGTCTACGAAGGTTTGAAAATCGCGCGCGATGATATGAAGGACTGAATTTAGAAATTTAATCATTTGAAATGGAGAATACCTTTATTTATTTTTTTTTTTTTACATTATCAAGATACTCGTCAGAGTAATCGGAACGATTTTAGTTCTGCTTGTTGTTATTGGACATTGGTTTCCTAGCCGGTCTAGGATATTTTCGAGTTGGAAATATTCTCGACTTCCCTAGGTGAGGGCTCTCTTATAAATTACATCGAAGTTGACAGTTGGACTTGTGCTTTGCTTGCTGCTCACGGCAGGAATGGCTTCGTCGGGATTGTATCGACTTTGTGGATGATTACACTGGATGTTGGCTTAACTCAGATGCAATTAATGTCTTTTGGCTGACAGTTGCAAATAAATTGATACCGACAACGCTTTGTCGATGAATTACTTGATTTTTGACGAATAATTTCTCTATTTGAATCGCTGCAAAGCATTGGATCAATTTTGAAGAAATTTATACCTGTGATGAAAACGAGTTCGTTTTGTTTGCTTATCTGGTTTAATTGTTTTAAAATAATTATCTTGTAGATAAATCCTCTTTCTCAAACCTTTGTAGGGGTAAGAGGTGGGACCATCATCATCATCATCAACGCTAGGGATACCATCTGGTCAAAGGTACAAATCAGGACATCTTTTTTTTGGCACAAATTTGATGCAAATTATTTTCATTCTGGTTTAAACTGGTGGTATGTGATTTGCACTTCAAAATGCTATTCGGTTGTTAATTTATTCAACACTAGCTGACCCGGCAAACTTCGTCCCGCCTATTTTAGTGTTTAATTTAATAATTTTAAACATTTCAAATTTATTGATTCCTTGCGATTGGATTATATCGTTTGAAAATAATTGGTTTTATCGGAATGGCAACATCCTCAACTTTTGGCTTTTGTACATGACCTCTATTCCGGATATATATTGGGTGCATTTCAGTTATTTTCGTTGTTTTCCAGAAACTGAAAGTGGTCATCTTCTAATTCAAAATGGTGTCCAGGGTCAATGCTTGGCTTCTTTACATCATTTCGATTACGGACTTATCCATATGTAGTAGTATTCGGTCATCAATAATAACTCCAAGATACTTTAATTCATTTACGCGATCAATCGTCTCACCATCAATTATAATGTTTACGTCTGGTCTGGAGTTGGCAGAAGAAATAATCAAGTACTGTGTTTTACTAATATTCAATTTAAGCTGTTTGAACTTTAACCAATTCGCCAGATAATGTAAATCTTGATTCAAAAGTGCAACAATATCGTTTGGATTTTTCGCTGCAATGAACAGAACAGTGTCATCTGCAAATAAATTTATATCGCAAAACCTTAAAACTCGCTAAATGTCATTAATATAAATTATGAACAAAATGAGCCCCAAAACACTTCCTTGCGGTACACCAAGTGTATTAGCAATGGAATCCGATTCAAAATCATTAAAACGAGTCTTCTGAGTTCTAGCACACAAATAGCTTTCAAACCATTTATATGCTGTCCCTACGATACCAAAGCGCTCCAATGTTTGCAACAATAAGGGCCTATAAATTGTTTCAAAAGCGCGTTTTAGATCCAAAAATACAGCAAGAATAGTTTCTTTAGTCTCGATTTTTTCTTTCCATTTTGCTAACACCAGATTCAATGCAGACTCACAAGAGTGTCCCTCTCGATAACCTGATTGCTATGGAAGTAGCAAATCATTACGATTTAAATAATCCATCAGCTGGCCTTTTACAACAAGCTCTGATATTTTCTCTAATGTGTTTTTTTTTTCAAAGGTGGCGGGGAAATCTGCAAACAGACACCTGAGAAGAGAACTCAGGGTGTGGGGATGAGACTAGGGGAGAGATGCTGGGGTAGTTACACTCCCCCAGACACCTACTTATCCCTGTCCCGACCCACTAAAACCCCTCCAGTCTCCAGCCCTGGTCTTCCCGGAACGACGGTTAAGTATTACGTCGGGAAGTGGCTTTTGTGCGTGATGCACCCTCTTTACTCTTATAACCTCCTAGCTAACTACCTGGAGACTGGTAATTAGCTACCACTGGCGTGTTGGTGGTTGACCCGCCACACACGTTGCAGCTCCAGAACAATCTGAGAGGCGGCCGCACAGACCGCGTTCCAGATGTCCGGGTCGTCGCACATCCTCCGGACTAGATTGTCCGGAGTAGTGCCAGGCCCGCTCACAGCCATCATGTTGCTCCTCGCTCTTACGAAACGGGGGCATACGAAGAAGACGTGCTCAGCAGTCTCCTCCTCCTCCACGCACTCGGGACACATGGGGGACACCGCGTGTCCGAACCTGTGCAGATATTGCCTGAAACAACCATGGCCTGACAGGATTTGTGTCAGGTGGAAGTTCACTTCGCCATGTCGTCTCCCGACCCAGCCGGATATCTCCGGTATGAGTCGGTGCGTCCATCTGCCCTTTGTGGAATTAGACCATTCCCTCTGCCAACGGAGCATCGAGAATGACCTTCTGGTACCTCGTATGCCCCTTGTGTCACGTTGGTCGAAACACTCTCTGTCCTCCTTGATGGCGATGCTGATAGGCATCATGCCGGACAAGACACATATTGCATCGTATGACACCGTACGATACGCACTCGCAACTCTCAGGCACATGAGCCTGTAGGTACTTTCCAGTTTGCCACGGTAACTGTTAGTACCTAGCGCTCTGGACCACACTGGCCCACCATACCTAAGTATGGACGAAACCACGCTGGCAAGAAGTCTTCGCTTGCTGCCATAAACCGCTGAGCTATTGGACATCATACGAGATAGTGCTGCAATAGCCGATGAGGCCCTCTTACAGGCATAGTCGACGTGACTCCCGAACGTGAGCTTGTTGTCCACCATAACCCCCAAGAGCTTCAGGGATCGCTTCGAGGTGATGGTGCAGTCTCCGACTCTGACCACCGCCTGTTGCTCAGATTTACGGTTGTTCACAACCATGACCTCCGTCTTATGATGCGCGAGCTCCAGTTTCCTGGAGCGCATCAGGTCCTCGACCTTGCGTATACAGTGCGCGGCCGTCAACTCGACCTCCTCGATAGACTCGCCGTAAACCTCCAGCGTTATGTCGTCTGCAAAGCCGACGATCACAACCCCTACAGGGAACTTGAGTTTTAACACTCCGTCATACATGACATTCCACAACACCGGGCCCAGGATAGAACCTTGCGGAACTCCTGCGGTAATTGGGACGCACTTCTGACCCTCCTCTGTGTCGTAAACAAGTACTCGATTCTGGAAATAATTTTCCAGAATCTTGTACAGCGACACCGGTACATGGATGCTCCTGAGCGCAAGCGCTATGGAGTCCCAACTGGCACTATTGAACGCATTCTTCACGTCGAGCGTGACGATTGCGCAGTAGCGTATTCCCCTTCTCTTGCGCTGGATTGCTACCTCCGCCGTCTTGATGACGGAAGAGATTGCGTCCAGCGTGGACCTGCCCTTCCGGAAGCCGAACTGGTTACTTGCCAGACCGTGTACACCCTCCGTGTACCTCACCAGTCTGTTGAGGATGATCCTCTCAAGCACCTTGCCCGCGGTGTCCAGCAGGCAGATAGGCCTATATGCCGATGGGTCCCCTGGCGGTTTCCCAGCCTTCGACAATAAGACCAGTCTCTGCCGCTTCCACCTATCCGGAAAGAGACAGTCATCCAGGCACCTCTGCATGACTGCTCGAAACAGCCCGGGGGCCGTTTTTATCGCCAGCCTGATCGCCAGGTTAGGGATACCATCCGGTCCCGGTGCCTTGCTCACCTTTAAGGATTTGGCGATCACGATGAGTTCCTCATTCGTAACCCTTGCCTCCTCCCCTGCCTCGACACGGCTGTCGTCGCTCACGGATTGGATGCTCGGCAGGTTGGCCGACCATCTCTGGTCTATGTCTGAGATACTGGAACGTCGGACGTGAGACTCGACCGCCGGAGGCCAAGGACTTGGCTCGTGGCGTGGAAAGAGTCCCTCGATGATACGCTCCAGCATCGCTGGTGATCGCTCTGCAGGCGCCAGTGCGCCTTTAGTCTTGGCCATTACGATCCTGTAGGCGTCACCCCACGGATTTGTATTGGCACTCGCACATAGCCTATCGAAGCAGGCCCTCTTGCTGGCCTTTATCGCACTCTTTAGCATCGATCTTGCCGAACTGAATGCTGCGCGGCGCTCTGTCCTCTCTTCTTCGTTTCGCGCACGCTGCATCCTCCGTCTTGCACGGAGGCACGCACTGCGAAGGTCGGCTATCGCGTCCGTCCACCAGTAAACCGGTGGCTTTCCATTCCTAGGTTGGCGAGTCCTAGGCATGGTGGCGTCGCACGCCCGCGATAGCATAGCAACTAGTTGGTCAGCAGTCGGGCGGAGCCAACTGCCCCCCTCGCGCTCCCTTCTCATTGCCTCTTCGAATACCTCGGCATCAAAGTGCGATGTCTTCCACCCGCGAACGGTCGGAGTGTTGGCTCTACCCGTCGCTTGCCGCCTCTCGTTGTTGTCTACACTAAAACAGACCGCCTGGTGGTCGCTATTAGTGTAGCCATCGTCTACCCTCCAGTTCTTGATCAGTCCTGGGCTGGAGAACGTCACGTCGATGATCGACTTCGCACCATTTCTGCTAAATGTACTTTTGTTCCCAACGTTGGCCAGATCTAGGTTGAGCTTTGCTAAAGCCTCCAACAGGATCTGGCCCCTCTGGTTCGTGAAGCAAATTCCCCACTCAACAGCCCAAGCGTTGAAGTCGTCCGCCACCACCAACGGCGTTAGGCCCGTTAGCTCCATGGATAGGAGGTCGACCATCTGCTTTTACCCATGCTGAGCAACCTAAGCTGAACAGCTAAAGCCCTTTGTCTCCCCGGGACCGCCGTTAGGCATTACTTCAGGGAGAGGGCCCGTCGTGCTTTTCGCACTTACCTCCATGGGTAGCAGAGCAGCCTATACAGGCCAGTTAGTTAACCGTTAACTAACTGGGGCACGTCGATGGTTTCCCGTCGATTGGTGCCCTGCAAAATACTAACGATCTGTGATGCTGCCGTGATGACCGCATCCCAGATTTCCCTATTTTCGCACATCCTACGCACTATATTCTCTAGCGTGGTGTCCATCCCACTTATTGCCAGCATTTCGTACCGTACCCGCTCGAAGCGCGGACATGTGAAGAACACATGCTCTGCGCTTTCTTCCGCACCCGTACAAGCGGGGCACATAAGGGACTCGGCGTACCCGAACCTATGCAGGTACTGCCTAAAGCAGCCATGGCCTGACAGGATCTGTGTCAGATGGAAGGTTACTTCCCCATGGTGCCTATTAATCCAGCCAGCTAACTCTGGAATGAGTCGGTGTGTCCATCTACCTTTTGTAGTGTTGGACCACTCCCGCTGCCACCTGGCCATTGAGGATGACCGTATGGTGTTGCGAATACCCCTCGTGTCACGTTGGTCGAAGCATTCAACATCCTCTTTGACGATGATGCTGATGGGCATCATGCCAGCCAGGACGCAAACCGCCTCGTACGACACTGTTCGGTATGCGCACGCGACCCTTAGGCACATTAGCCTGTACGTACTCTCGAGTTTGCCGCGATGGCACGAGGTACTCAATACCTTGGACCACACTGGTCCTCCATACCTGAGTATGGACGTGGTCACGCTAGCAAGGACTTTGCGCCTGCTGCTACGAACCGCTGAGCTGTTTGCCATCATGCGAGACAGCGCTGCCACAGCCATGGAAGCTTTCTTGCAGGTATAATCGACGTGGCTCCCGAACGTGAGCTTGTCGTCGATCATAACCCCCAGAAGCTTCAACGAGCGTTTTGAGGCGATAGTGCATGTACCGGCACTAATCGATGCCTCCTGCTCAGACTTTCTGTTATTTACAACAATAACTTCAGTCTTATGGTGCGCTAGCTCCAGTTTCCTGGAGTGCATCCAGTCTTCCACTACGCGTATTGATAGCGCGGCCTTTAACTCTACCTCTCTAATAGACTCGCCATAGACCTCAAGAGTTATGTCATCGGCGAAGCCCACGATCACCACCCCTGGAGGGAGTGTTAGTTTTAACACGCCGTCATACATAGCGTTCCACAGTACCGGACCCAGGATGGAACCTTGCGGCACACCTGCGGTAACCGGAACGCTTTTCTGACCCTCGTTTGTGTTATACACTAGCACTCGATTCTGGAAGTAGTTGCCTAGAATTTCGTACAGCGACGTCGGCACTCTGAGACTCTGTAGCGCTAGGGCTATGGAGTCCCAGCTGGCACTGTTAAACGCGTTCTTCACGTCAAGCGTGACGATCGCGCAGTAACGAATGCCCCTCCTCTTGCGTTGGATTGCAACCTCAGCCGTTCTGGTGACGGAGAGAATTGCATCCACCGTGGACCTACCTTTTCGAAAACCGAACTGGTTGCTTGATAGACCGTTTTCACTTTCTGTATATTTCACCAGTCTATTGAGGATTACCCTCTCAAGCACCTTGCCCGCCGTGTCCAGCAGGCAGATTGGTCTGTATGCCGATGGGTCACCTGGTGGTTTCCCAACCTTCGGCAACAGCACCAGCCTCTGGCGCTTCCACACGTCCGGGAAGAGGCAGTCGTCAAGGCATTTCTGCATGACCGCCCTGAACAACCCGGGGGCTTCTTTGATTGCCGTCTTGATGGCCAAGTTCGGGATTCCGTCTGGTCCTGGAGCCTTGCCTACCTTCAGGGAGTTTGCGATCTCGATCAATTTATCTTCCGTCACCCTTACCGCATCGTCAGCCTCTGCACGGCTGCCGTCACTCACGGTAGGTGGTGACTCGTAAGCCGGAGGCCAGGGACTTGGTTCGTGGCTTGGGAAGAGGCCCTGAATGATCGTTTCTAGCATCGCTGGTGATTGTTCGGCCGGGGCTAGCGCACCTCTAGTCTTGGTCATAACGATCCTGTAGGCGTCACCCCACGGGTTCGAATTGGCACTGGCGCAGAGTCGTTCGAAACAGGCTCGTTTGCTGGCTCTGATTGCGCTCTTAAGCGTTGCCTTAGCGGATCTGAATGCGACACCGCGTTCCGCTCTTTGCTCGTCGGAACGTGCGCGTTGCATCCTCCGTCTTGCACGGAGGCATGCATTGCGCAGGCCTGCTATCGTATCGCTCCACCAGTATGTCGGTGGCCTACCCTCTCTAGGCGGACGAGACCTAGGCATCGTGGCGTCGCACGCCCATGACAACATCGAATTTAGATGGTCCACATCCGGGAGCAGTTCACCCCCTTCGTGCTTCCATCTAATTGCCTGCCCAAAAACATCTGCATCAAAATGCAATGTTTTCCAGCCGTAGAAGGATGGAATATTGGCCCTACTCGCTGCTTGCTTCCGCACGCCTACCTCATAGCGGATCGATTGGTGATCGCTATTCGTGTAGCTGTCGTCTACCCTCCAGTTCGTGATCAGTCCCGGGCTGCAGAACGTCACATCGATAATCGATTCGGCACCGTTTCTACTGTAGGTGCATTTTGTACCAATGTTAGCCAAGTCTAAGTTGAGCTTTGCCAAAGCTTCCAACAAGACCTGGCCCCTCTGGTTCGTACAGCGACTCCCCCACTCGACAGCCCAAGCGTTGAAGTCACCCGCAACCACCAACGGCCGTAGGCCCGTCAGTTCCACGGTTGCTTGATCGACCATCTGCGCGAACGTTTCGGTAGACCAACTTGGCGGAGCATAGCAACTGCAGTAGAATACTCCATCCACTTTGGCAATAACGTACCCCTCTCTGGAGGTCGACACAATCCCCTGAACCGGGGACCTGCCTGTCGTGCATATGGCCGTCTTCCCAGACTTGTCCGATACCCAGTTACCGTTTCCGGTTGGGATACGGTATGGGTCCGAGACGATGGCCACGTCCGACAACGACTCAGCAGCCGCTTGGTGTAGCAGCTGCTGCGCCGCATAGCAGTGGTTCAGGTTTAACTGTATCACCCCCAGGCCTGCGGCTTAGTAGCCGGCCGTGCAGCCGGGCACTTGGGGCCTCCCATGGCGTGTTTGGCGTCCCGTTTACCGGTACATACCAGACACTTGGGAGGTGCACCGCAGTCCCGTGCCTTGTGGCCTGCGCCACCGCAGCGGCGGCATAAATTGGACCTGTCGGGCCCTTTGCACGACCAGGATTTATGCCCCCGCTCAAAGCACCTGAAGCAAACGTCGGGCTGTTGGAAGGTGCCCAGCGGGCAGACCGACCAACCCACCTTTAACGTGGCCTTCTTCAGGGCCTTGTTACCCTCCGTTAGTGGAAGCTTTATGGTAGCAACCTGGGTGCCGGCCGGGCCCCTGCGGAGACGAACTGCCTCTGCGGTCACTACCACTCCACACTCACGTTCGAAGGCTTGTGCTATGTCACACCCTTCGGTGATCTCGTCCAGGTTTTTAAGCTGGAGAGTCACTTCAGGAGTGAGGGCTCGGATTTTAACCTCCTCGCCTAGCACTTCCTGGGCCGTCTTTTTATAGGCACAGCCCTTGCCCTTCGCCTCTTTGCGGAGTTCGAGGATCATCTCGCCGGTGCGTGACCGACGAATTGTCCTGACGTCCGTGCCGAGGTCTTTGAGCTTGGGTTCGCCTCTCATGGCCTTCAAGACTTCGGCGTACTTAGACGCGTCGGTCTTGAAAATGAGGGCGTCACCCTTGCCCCGCCTACTCGCCCCTTGCGGCTTCTTATTGCGGTCGCCGCGCTTCGCGCGTCGTTCCCGCTTCTGCCGCTTCTTATTCACCACGGTGGTCCAATCCGTGGCTACGCCGTTTGCCGGTTCGCCGTTTGCTGGTTCTTTGCTCGGCTGGACCGACGAGCCAGCTTCATGGCTGTCACCGAACAACCGCCTTCGTTGCGTCCTGGGGGCCGTTTCCCCCGGAGAGCCCCTCGCACGTTTGCCAGTCGGTTCGGTTAAACAGACTTCGGCAAACGATGCTGCAGCTGTTTGTGTGTATTTAGACACAGCTGCAGCACTCCCTTTTTTAGGCTGGTTGAGCCTCGCCTCTAGCGCAAGTGCCTTGCTTTCGGCATCGTTAGCCCGTTTAAGGGCTTGCGAAAGCTCGGACTTCGCGCTGCAAACGTTCATACGTAGCAACAGAAGACATTGTTTCAGGTCTTTCGAAATGTTGCTACGTTCGTCCGTGAACTTGAGTATTTCATCAAGTTGTACGGACACCGCCTCCACGCTTGGGAACTTGTTCATGTGGCTTTCTACCACAGAGAGTAGCATAGCCCCAGATATCTGTTCCCGCTCCTTTGCGGTTTTAGGTGTTTCCACCTTACCACCAGTCTTCGCCGTTCCGGTTGGTGCTGGCTTAGGCGTGCCTGCCTTTGCCCCAACTCGGAATTCCCCCGTCGGTGTCGCAAAAGGTGTACCAACCTGTGCGCCCCCTTTACCGGTCTCGGCCAGTCTCGGTGGAGACCGGGCGATGCCCCGCCTGGCAAACGGGTTTACTAACCCGTCCGCCCCATCCACTACCTTCGCCTCTTCGTCGATTTTAATGGTAAACATTTTGGTTAAAAGGGTCCCCCTTCCAGCCGCTATCCTTGGTCATGGTGGAGTGGTCGCCTATATGGTCCCATGGTGGCCTATGCCGGAGCAGTGAGGTCATGGCTAGTGAAGGTCGCCATAGCCCCTTATGAGCAGCTATGACGCCTCCCGACCGGCGTAAGTCAGGAAAGGGCATCTGATCCCACTCCTGCCTGATTCCCATCAGGCAATGATCGCGGAACGTACTGGAAGGCCTGCCAGGTTTTACGGGACGGAGACCCCTGCAGCCGTATGCCACCTCGCCGTTTCAAGCCGTTGTCACACGACTTTACTAAGGGAGCTCGGTGCAGGTGCCAGCCCAACGTCATGGTATAAAATCGTATTCCATCTCAAAAACCTAAAAACACAGCGACCAGTACACCATAATTGGGACCTTACTGGTATCAGCCCCAATAGGCAGGTTAGTGCATTTGGATGATGGGAGCGGCACTACTCGCTCCGTCGAAGCTGCTTACGGGTGGCCGTGGCTTTTACGGGGAATCGACTGCCCAATGCCCGAAACCCCACCACTCCCTAGGCAAGCTCCCGCTGCCGGTCCAGGACTAATTGATGTTATCACACACCTATCGGTGGTCACACACGTGTGCATGGCCTCGACGGTCGCCAGGCGTCGACCCGTGGTGGCCTGCAGCTCGGCCAAGGTCGACCATCTGGATGAACCTTTCGGTAGACCAACGTGGCGGAGCATAGCAACTGCAGTAGAACACTCCGTTCACCTTAGCAACTACGTACCCTTCTTCTGAGGTTGAGACAACCTCCTGAACCGGGAACTTGCTCGTCGTACATATGGCCGCCAATCTGGACTTATCCGCAACCCAGTTACCGTTTCCGGGAGGGATGCGGTAGGGGTCCGATATGACGGCGATGTCCGACAACGACTCAGTGGCTGCTTGGTGTAGCAGCTGCTGAGCCGCGAAGCAATGGTTCAGGTTCAGTTGCGTCACCCTTACGCCCGTGGTTTCGCAGCCGGCTTACCGGCTGGGCACCTGGGGCCTCCCATAAAGTGTTTGGCGTCCCGTTTCCCGGAACATACCATGCACTTGGGAGACTCCCCACAGTCCTTTGCTTTATGGCCTGCACCTCCACATCGCCTGCACAGCTGGTTCCTATCGGGCCCCTTGCAGGTCCAGGACTTATGTCTGCCCTCGAAGCACCGGAAGCAAATGTCTGGATGCTGTAGTATGCCCAGAGGACATACAGACCAGCCGACCTTCAACTTGCCCTCTTTCAGGGCCAGGTTAGCGTCCGCCGACGGTAGTCGGAAGGTAGCTACCTGGGTCCCCGCCGGACCTTTGCGGAGGCGGATTGACTCCTTAGCCACCTCCACCCCGCACTTCGCTTTAAGGGCTTGTGCAATGTCGCACCCCTCAGTGATTTCGTCCAGGTTTTTAAGCTGGAGAGTCACTTCTGAGGTGAGTGCCCGCACTTGCACCTCCTTCCCTAGGACCTTTTCGGCTACCGTTTTGTAGGTAGCCCCCTTGTTCTTGGCGTCCTTCCGGAGCTCAAGTATCATCTCGCCAGTGCGAGATCGGCGGATACTCCGCACATCCGCCCCCAGATCCTTGAGCTGGGTTTCCCCCCTCATCTTCTTCAAGACTTCTGAGTACTTCGACCCATCCGTCTTGAGTATGAGGGCATCACCCCTACTCCGCGCCTTTTTGACCTTTTTTGGTCCTCTGGCTGCTCCGCCATCATGACGCGTCGCAACTTCCCGACGCTTCCTACCCTCTAAGGTAGTCCAAGGGTTGCCCGTAGCCTCCACCTGTGCCTTTTCCGCGGTGGACTTTGAACCGGTTGGCGTGTGTTCCCGTGGGAGTAGCACGACCAATCGTTTCTTGGTGTTCCCGGGGGCCGTTTCCCCCGGGGACTGCCTCGTTCGCTTAGCGACCTGCCCCGTGGAGCAGACCGACGCGAACGAGGGGGCGTCTGTCTGCACCTCTTTAGATGCAGTCGCCCTCCCGGTCCTGGCCGCTTTCTCGACCGCCTTCACCCGAGCTACGAGTTCTTCGTGCTCCTTTCTGGCTTCATCAATGGTGCTCCGAAGCAGGAGGAGGCTCTGCCAGCGATGTTTCGCCTGTTCGCCGAGAACTCGATTATGGCATCGAGTTGTTCAGACAGCGCCGCCACTCTTGGCCGCGTGTCCATACACCTTTCGACGGCCTTGACTAGCAAGGGACCGTCCACCGAGATGTCTGGTGTGGACACCGACGGATTCGCCGTTTTTCCACCTCCAGACTTCGCCGCATCCGTCTCCGCCTTCTTCTGCGGAGACCGCTAGATGCCACCTCGTGCGAAGGGATTTGGTAACCCCTCCGCACCCGTCTCTTTTTGGTTCTTCGAGCTCATTTTTGTTAATTGGGTCCCCCTTCCAGCCGCTATCCTTGTCCATAGATTAGAAGTCGCTTGTATGGTCCCATGGTAATCTATGCCGAAGCAGTGAGGCCATGGGTAAGGGGGGTCGCCATAGTACCTTATGAGCACTATGACGCCCCCGCCCGCGTAAGTCAGGAAAGGGGCATCTTGTCCTAGGACTAGTTCCCCCCAATCTGATCCTTCTCTGCCTGATTCCCACCAGGCAATGGACGCGGAACGTACTGGGAGGCCTGCCAGGTTTTACGGGACGGAGACCCCTGCACCGGGTACCATCTCGCCGTTTCAAGCCGCTGTCACGCGACTTTACTAAGGGAGCTCGATGCAGGTGCCAGCCCTTGGTCGTGGTTCCTTAGCGTATCCGACTCGAATCCGTTTCGTTCGCTGCCAGTTGCCATAATTGGGACCTTACTGGTGTCGGCCCCAATGGACGGGGGAGTGCATTTGGTTGATGGGAGCGGCACTACTCGCTCCGTCAGAGATGCTTCCGGGTAATTGTGGCATTTACGAGGAGTCGACGGCCCAGTGTCCGACCCTCACCACCCCTAAGCAATCTCCCGCTGCTGGTCCAGGGCTGTTAGGTACTGTCAGCGGTCGCCCTCATATAACGTGACCTCGGCGGTCGCCACGCGCCGACCCGTGGTGGCATGCAGCTCTGCCGATAACAGACCGCCTGGTGGTCGCTATTAGTGTAGCCATCGTCTACCCTCCAGTTCTTGATCAGTCCTGGGCTGGAGAACGTCACGTCGATGATCGACTCCGCGCCATTTCTGCTAAACGTACTTTTGTTCCCAACGTTGGCCAGATCTAGGTTGAGCATTGCCAAAGCCTCCAGCAAGATCTGGCCCCTCTGGTTCGTGAAGCGACTTTCCCACTCAACAGCCCAAGCGTTGAAGTCACCCGCCACCACCAACGGCGTTAGGCCCGTTAGCTCCATGGATAGGAGATCGACCATCAGGGTGAACCTTTCGGTAGACCAACGTGGCGGAGCATAGCAACTGCAGTAGAACACTCCGTTCACCTTACCAACTACGTACCCTTCTTCTGGGGTTGTGACAACCTCCTGAACCGGGAACTTGCCCGTCGTACATATGGCCGCCATACTGGACTTATCCGCAACCCAGTTACCGTTTCCGGGAGGGATGCGGTAGGGGTCCGGTATGATGGCGATGTCCGAGAACGACTCAGTGGCTGCTTGGTGTAGCAGCTGCTGAGCCGCGAAGCAATGGTTCAGGCTCATTCTCTAATGTTCGCAACATGTTAATGGGACGGAACTCTTCGGCTTTATACGTCCCAGGAATCTTGGGGATAGGAACCACAAGTGATTCCTTCCAAACTTCAGGCACGTGCCCCGTTGCAGTGACTCATTAATAAGGTCCAGCAGATCGTGTCCAATGACATGAAAGCAATCTTGTATTACTTTTGCGTTGACATTGTCGATACCAGCCGATCTCTCCAAAGAAAAACAAATATCTTTCAACTCTGCAAAAGTAATAGGATGAAAACCATCAAAGCTACAGTTATTATTGAACGGCTGTATTATCTCGTCCGGCTCATTGACCAAATCAATGCTTTGATTGATCGATTGAACACTGTTAACGAAATAACTGTTAAATTTATTTACTACTACTCGCGCCGATTATTCTTCTAAGCCATTAAAAGTTATGGATTGCTACAATCTTTACATTTCATTAGTTTCTTTAAAATTTTCCATAACTGTTTGCTGTTATTTTGATGTTGATCAATCTTCCGCTGTATATATTCACACCGGGCCTTTTTCGAGGCACGTGAATACATGTTACGCGCCGCGGTGTACGTATACCAATCATCGTTACTGTTACTTCTGTAAAACTGCTTGTACCTTTTATCTCTTTTTGGTTTTAAACGCAGAAGATCTAAAGAGTACCAGCTGTTTGCATTATGCAAGTTTACATGTTTTTCTAAAACTAAACTATTGGTACATTCTTTCAGCGTGTTGGTAAGAACAAATCACCAGTTACTGGTTGAAAATCCAAGCTTCTCGAAACTAGTTGAGACACTGCTTGTTTCGAATATCTGTTCCAGCACTTTATCTTTACTTTATCATCACGGTTTTGATCATTCTCAATAAAAACAAAAATTGTCTCATGATCTGTAATTTTGTAATCGGCCTCTGTAAAGGAATGAACATTATCAAAATTTGAAAACACGTGGTTAACTCTTGATCTCCGTCAACTCACTACTCATAGCATCATCTTTCCCGCCGTCTTCCTGGGCCGATAAACATGAAGCACATTTGAAAACAATATTTTCATTATCGTTAACGACTTTCGCCGCTATTTTAGTGAGCGGTGTACAAACTCGATGAAATCGAGAATTGCACTTGCCCACGCAAACTACGGGATCGTCGCTAACACGAACTACATTACCACACTTTGCACAGTCCATAGTAAACAAACAAACAGCCGCCGGCCGGACTCGTCCAGCAGCAACGGCAAAGGCTAAAGGCAATGAACAATGCAAACATATAACAATGAATGTTTCAACCAGCAGCCGTAGCGTCTATGTGATATTGATGCGCTGATCGGCGCTGACACAAATTTAATCAATAAAAAACGAATAAATCGAAAGCATGCAAATACACTTCTACTTATCCGTTTAGGTTTCCAATTTGGCCGTCGGATCACTAGCACTAGATCACTTAAAGCACTTGATTTCACACACAAAAAAGCGTTTTGATGTTAACACTAGTGGTACACAAGCTACCATGTTCACCATTCACCAAGAGAGGTACTCTTGGTGAATTCGCCAAGAGAGGTCTTCAGAGGATGTTGAAAAAAAACACTAGCACACTTGTATTTAACTTTCCATTTAATAGCTTTTCCTCTTGATATTTACTGACTGAAAAATGAAATAGAATTGAACTGACGTGCAACTGCTTGCACCGCTTTTATAGCGTCGCGCAAACGCTTCTTCTTCTTTTTCTTCCTTGCTCTCGCTGCTCGTTTCATTCGCGATGGTTTTTATTCTTGATGGTTCGATTCTCGATGGTTCGAGATACAAGGCGGAGTTTATGATGCTTGCTAGCTGCTGCTGATGTTGTTATTTTTCGCGTTCGGGCGCGGACATTCTCCCCCGGGCTGAGAAGCATTCTCAGAACCTTGCTCCAACAGCTGCCTGTTGTCCTGCATGGGCAGCACTGCGATCCTCGTTGTTGGACGTTTATATATTGTGTCACCAACCAAAACGTCGATCGTACGAACTAGTTCGTCAGATCCGGGATAGGTCCGCACAATTTTCCCCAATTTCCAGCTCATTGGTGGCAAGTTTTGGTCTTCCAGAAGCACAATCATTCCAGGTTGAACATTGCAGGTAGTTGTTCCTCCACTTTCTCCAAAACTCGTCCCGAAGTCGTTGCAAAAACTCCCAACGATTAAGTCGATTGACGTTGGTGTT
The DNA here is from genome assembly GCF_029784165.1 of Wyeomyia smithii. Taxonomy (NCBI): domain Eukaryota; kingdom Metazoa; phylum Arthropoda; class Insecta; order Diptera; family Culicidae; genus Wyeomyia; species Wyeomyia smithii. The sequence continues at coordinate 142,966,524 of NC_073695.1, forward strand.
TTCATAACTCGGCTCAGGGATCGCCGTTATTGGACGCCCGATCAAAAAATGGCCAGGGGAGAGCACCATGGGATCACCGGGATCGGGTGAGGTAGAGTAGAGCGGTCGAGAGTTCAAAATAGCCTCAATCTGTGTCAGGACTGTCGCATATTCCTCAAATGTCAAGCAAGCATCCTTCAGCGTGCGTTTCAAGTGATATTTTGCGCTTTTAACGGCCGCCTCCCACAGACCGCCAAAGTGTCGTGCCTCAGGTGGAATAAAGGACCAGGTGATTTCCTTTGGCTGGGAAAAACCTTCTATTTGATCAACCGCAGTTTGAGACCGGAACAGTTTAAACAGCTCATTCAGTTCCGCCTTGGCGCCTCGAAAATTTAATCCATTATCAGAGTGCATTTCTCGTGGTACACCCCTAAAACCCGTGAAGCGTTGCAATGCGCCAATGAACGCGGAGGTGGTCATGTCTGACACTAATTCCAAGTGCACAGCTCGGGTAACCATACACACAAATACAGCAATGTATGCCTTCTCTACAACCAGTATTCGTTGGCCTTGCTTCACATAAACAGGACCCGCGTAATCCACACCAGTCACTTCGAAAGTATGAGCGGGTGTCACGCGGAATGATGGCAAATTTCCCATTTGCTGACTTTTTTTCACTGGGTTCACACGAGAGCAAGTGACACAGCTCCTGGTAATTTTCCTCACAGCTGATTTGCCATTTATCGGCCAGAACCGTCCTCGAAGAATCGCTAGTAAACTAGATGGCCCAACATGCAGGTTCTCATGATGGTATGCTCGTATCAGAAGGTCGGACAATCGGATGACTTGGCAAAATATACGGATGTTTGGCCTTGGTTGATATAGGTGAATTGTCCAGTCTTCCACCTACTCTTAGCAGTCCGTCCTGGTACACGGGATGCAGTAATGCAAGTCTCTTGCATGGCTGCTTATTGTTTATGCGGTTTATCTCGTCAGCCAAACGTTCATATTGAACCGCCTTGACGATCACAATCAACGATTCGCGTAATTCGGGTACAGTCAAGTGGCGTTTCAGTTAACGGAGCTCAGGGTCCTTGATTCTGCAATTAGAGATAAAACGCAGGACATATGCGATCATCCTCTGCAGTTTCCGAAATGAGCTGAACATAGAGAATACAGGAAGATTAACAGCATTATAGGTGACAGCAGACACATAGGCAGTCAATTTCAGCTCTGGTAAATCTTCATCAGGAAGTTGAACAGGTGGTTGAGTTCCGAAATTGATTAATCGCAGGAAAGGCGGACCCTTCCACCACAACTCGTTAGAAATTAGAGAGCTTGGAAGCGATCCTCTCGACACAATATCGGCTGGGTTTTCCTTGGTGGAAATATACTTCCAGGTGAAGTCCTTGGTTTTAGTGGTGATCTCAGCAACTCGGTTTCGAACAAACACTTGAAGAGATTTTTAGCTTCAAAGACTGCAACACCTTAACCACCAGTCGAGACAGCAGGCGAACCGCTAACAATTCTTTCCGGGGAATACTCAATTCTGCTATTGGAGCGACCTTCGATTTACTTGTTAAAAGTCGCAGTTCGGCACGACCATCAGCAAAAATATTCCGCACTTATAGTACCGCTCCATACGCAGAAATCGATGCGTCTAAAAATCCATGAATCTCCTTGGCAACTATGTTTGGAAAAATAACAAGTCGAGGGATCGTCATCTTACTCAATTGTGGCAGTGCATCACGAAGCTTCAACCCCAGGAAACTAGTAATTCTTCGTCAAGATTCTCGTCCCAGGAAAGGCCAGCAGTCCACAGTTTCTGCATTAGTATTTCCGCCACCACTAGGACGGGAGAGGCCAAGCCCAATGGATCAAAAAGCCTTCCAATCTCCGAAAATACCTTTCGCTTTGTGAACGTTTCTAGTACCCCGGCAGGGGTTTTTTTTGATGAAAAAGAATTCATCGGAATGCGGACTCCAGGTGAGCCCTAAGGTTTTGATCACTTCACTTTTAGTTGTACCATCCAATTGCACCAATTTCTCTCGATTCTCTTCTGGAATTTAGGTTAACACTTCCGGACGACTTGAGCTCCACTTGTGAACAGGAAATCCACCAAGTTGGAGTAATTCTTGCAGTTGGTGCTGCGCTTCTACGGAAATCGGTCACCCTCATCGTAGCACAATTGATTAAGGCATCTGGTGGCGAGGAATGGGGCCGAAGTTGTCCCGTACGTAACTGTTAGCAGCTCTAGAACACGAAGACATTCAGTGGAATTCTTCCGCCAGAAAATTCGTTGAAATGGTGTGTGACACAAAGTAACTCGTATCTGCCGATACATTTTAGCTATATCAGCGGTAAATAGAACGGCGTGTATGCGAAAACGAAGAAGAATGGTGAACAAATCACTCTGGACAACACCTCCGACGAGAAGTACCTCGTTAAGGGACTTGGCAGATGAACTTGGCTTGGCAGAGGCATTGTACACGACCCTAATCGGCGTCGTTGAACTGGTTGGTCGTAGTACGGCGTGATGTGGAATGTAGTAACGTCCCTGGGTAGGATCATCGTCTGCTTCATTGATTTCGCGGCAATGACCCAATGCCTCGTACTCATCAATAAATTCAGAATATGACTTTTTAAAAGTGGGATCTCTCTTGAATCGCCGCTCGAGCATCAGGAAACGACGAAAAGCAACGGATCGATTGTCCTGAAGCATTGAAACGTCCTCTAGGAATGGAAGCATTACCATGTACCTTCCAATTGACGTCCGACTGTGGGTGGAACAAAAGATCTCTTCGCATACATCTGTTTCGGTTTCCTTCTTAACGAATGGCGAAATATCTTCAACTTCCCAGAAACGATTCATCGTTTCAGTAAGAGTATCAAGCGAGGCAGGATAAGCCACTACTGCGTTGGCGACTTCGGTGTTTATTTCGCCTGAAAAGGACCCAACCCAGGTGAGTCTCGTGCAGATCAGGAAGTCCATCAGCTAGATGAATTTGACCAGACTTCTACAATGAAAAGAACTTCGAAGCACCGATTAACATGTCGATTTTTTCAGGTACATGGAAGGTAGGATCTGCCAATTGCACTCCGGCAGGAATTGGCCACGACGAAATATCAACCTTTTTGGCAGGGATGATACTGCTCACTTTCGGTACTATAAGGCATTCCAAGTCGGTGAAGAAATTGGAACACCTGGACTGAATATTCACGTTCAGCTTCTCCCTTGCATAAATCCTGGCACCTCCTATCCCGGTTATGGGCACGTTCACCGGTTCACGAGAAATCGTCAAACGGTTGGCTTCGGACACAAAGGAACTTGGGAACCACTGTCCAACATTGCCCGACAAGCAATTAGTTGACCGTTGGCATTCTCAAGATTCACAACAGCAGTCAACAGTATCACGGTCTTTGCACCTTTCAAATGATTACAGGAACACGAAGAATTGGCGCTTGTTGATGATTGAACCTTGGGAACTGCATTGGTTTCAGTGACGACGTTGGTCGATTCTTTATCTGGAGGGACTTCAGTCTCAGATGGTTTTGCGAATGACATACCGTGAATTAGGGTGTGGTGGCGTTTTTGGCATTGCGAACAAGTACGCTTGGATGAGCAGTCCTTGGCACAATGACCTGGACGGAGACAGTTGAAACAAACTCCTAACTGTTTCACTTTTGTCATGCGTTCGGGCACGGGCATTTTGGCAAAAACGGGACACTAGAAATGGCGATGGGCTTCGCCACAGATCTTGCATTGAATGTCGCAATTAGCGGAAGTGGCAGTGTGAGCTTGCAAGTTTGGTTGGTTTGGGTTGAGGTTATTTCATCACCCTTTAAAAATTTTATTGTTTCCTCATACTGTGGTACCTCACCATGGGCTTGGTTCCGTTCCCACAGCTGCAGGGTGTGGTCATCCAATCGGGATGTTAGTAGCTTTGTAATGATGACATTAGACAGTTTATCCACTGCCAGGCCCTGATACTGCAACGCTGCGACATGCCGCTCACATGTCTTCGTCAACTCCAACAGATCCATGAAGTTACCCTTGGACATCGTTTTCAGTTGGATCAATCCATCGACATGGGTATCGACGATCAGTCGTTTGTTTTCGAATTGTTCTCATAGTTGGTTCCAGACTTGGACGAAGTTGTTATCTTGTATCATTTTCGCATTATTGAGTCCAGCTGCATCACCCACCAGTGATTTGTCGAGGTAATGCAGCTTAACGACGTCAGAATCACCACTTTTTACGACCAAGTCGTCAAACATGGCCTTAAATTTCGGCCAATTTTCAACGGGGCCATCGAAGTATCGGTGCTCTCAAAGGATGGTTCTGCACAACCACTGGTGTTGTTCCACTGTGTCCAGCGACCGCAGGAGAAACTCCGACAGGCGCTCGAGCCGGTCTAGCGTTTCCGTGTTGTTCGGTGTACTCCGTGTAATGCATCTCCAGCTTCTTGGCGTACACTTTCAGTAACGTAGCACTTATTAGCGACGGATCATCTTCCGCTCTCTCGAGGTTATTGTTTATTTTTGTTACTCTGCCCTTAATCAGCCCACGCTGATGGATAAGCATTTGCAGCGCCTCGGCATCAGCCGCGTTGTTTTTCTTGGGCGTGTGGATCACCATCGTGACGGTTTTACACTATTTATCACTTTTTCACTTCAATGTCTTTAGTTCTTATTATCTTGTGTTCAGTTTGCTCAAATTCACTTATATTTTTCACTTTTCATTGCCAGTTTTCTTCCGACATCCTCCGAAAACTGCTGCCGGAATCGCACAAAGTGGCTCCAATCTAGCTCGAAGGACCAATGTCATAGCGGTACCATGCTCTGGAAGGTGGGACTGGGGCGCTTACTAACTTTCTTTCAGCATGACACAACATATCCTGAATCGTCAGGAAAAGGAACGGGTGCCGCTCAAGCCAAGCCGTCAGGAAAATAAGTGCTCTGTTCGGGCACTTGCGGATTTAAATTAACTCCCTTATCCTAAAAAGGACGATTTTGGCCCGCAAGTCCGTCCACAGCAAACACTTTCTAGTCAGTGGACTGTACTCAACAGTTACTTCCAGGCGTCTTCAGAGGATGTTGAAAAAAACACTAGCACACTTGTATTTAACTTTCCATTTAATAGCTTTTCCTCTTGATATTTACTGACTGAAGAATGAAATAGAATTGAACTGACGTGCAACTGCGTGTACCGCTTTTATAGCGTCGCGCAAACGCTTCTTCTTCTTTTTCTTCCTTGCTCTCGCTGCTCGTTTCATTCGCGATGGTTTTTATTCTTGATGGTTCGATTCTCGATTGTTCGAGTTACAAGGCGGAGTTTACGATGCTTACTAGCTGCTGCTGATGTTGTTATTTTTCGCGTTCGGGCGCGAACATACACTAAAAACTAATACGAATTGAAAAAATATCTGTTTGCTTTATTTTTCCTATGATGATTTTAATGTTTGGTTCTCATTGTAGATGTGACAGTGATATTTATTTCCGCAAACTATTTTTCACTAAATGCTTAGTAATCTTGTTTTGGTTTTGCCTAAGTACCTAAACTGGAATAATTTGATCGATTATAGCTTTTTAACCGTTCTTGTGAATTTTGGTGCTCCTTGCCAGCCCGGATGTGCGTTGAAAGACCACAAAGTAAATGTTTGTCGAGTTTGTCGCTTGTTTCGATGCTAACGGTAGTGTATCGATATTGGTGGAGGATCGCCTGTCAAGTATCGATATCAAATATCGGGTATCGGCAGTGAAAGAATCGATTCTAAGTAAGTATCGGAGGAATTGCATCGTCCCTATGTGTAGATCGTTTTTTTTACACGGAATTTCATTGATATGCAGCAGCCAATCATTTTTGTAATGCGACATCCATAAATTACGTAAGGCAAAAAACGATTTTCGGACCCCCACCCCCCCATATGTAACAAAACGTAACGCCAACACCTCCCGCTATAAAAATTACGTGACGCTGCAAAAGGATTTCCTTGTTAAAAATGATCGTTTTTGGAGAATCTCTCCTGAGATTTTTCGTTCGTAACGGTTAACTCACCTCCCCCCCTCCCCTGTGTAACAAATCGTAACTCTCAAGTATGCCTCCCCTCCCCCCTATGAGCGTTACGTATTTTATGGATGCCTCTTTATATATAACTTTCGTTAAACCTATTTACCAACATCACCAAGAGCATTTCCGCTGTACCTTTGACAAAATTCGCACCTTTTGCCCCATAACTTCCCTCAGACCCTGATGCTAACCGTAAGATTTTGTCAGATGGTAGCTTGGCATGCCTGCTAACTTTCTAACATGGTTCGGTGACAGGTATTTTTCATGTTTCATACATCACCAGGAAAAATTCCGCTGTGCCTTTGACAAAATGCACACCTTTTGCCGCATAACTTCCGTCAGACCCTGATGCTGACCGTAAGATTTTGTCAGATGGTAGCTTGGCATGTTTGCTAACTTTCTAACATGGTTCGGTGATAGGTATTTTTCATGTTTCATATATCACCAGGAGCATTTCCGCTGTGCCTGTGACAAAATGCACACCTTTTGCCCTATAACTTCCGTCAGACCCTGATGCTAACCGTAAGATTTTGTCAGATGGTAGCTTGGCATGTTTGCTAACTTTCTAACATAGTTCGGTGATAGGTATTTTTCATGTTTCATACATCACCAAGAGCATTTCCGCTGTGCCTTTGACAAAATGCACACCTTTTGCCCTATAACTTTCGTCAGACCCTGATGCTAACCGTAAGATTTTGTCAGATGGTAGCTTGACATGCCTGATAACTTTCTAACATGGTTCGGTGATAGGTATTTTTCATGTTTCATACATCACCAAGCGCATTTCCGCTGTGCCTCTGACAAAATTCACACCTTTTGCCGCATAACTTCCGTCAGACCCTGATGCTAACCGTAAGATTTTGTCAGATGGTAGCTTGGCATGCCTGCTAACTTTCTAACATGGTTCGGTGTTAGGTATTTTTCATGTTTCATACATCTCCAGGAGCATTTCCGCTGTGTCTTTGACAAAATGCACACCTTTTGCCGCATAACTTCCGTCAGACCCTGATGCTAACCGTAAGATTTTGTCAGATGGTAGCTTGGCATGCCTGCTAACTTTCTAACATGGTTCGGTGATAGGTATTTTTAGTGTTCCTTGCAATAAACCTTTATTTTCAGCTTCTTAGATCTGGTTATCTCATACTTAAAATTCTCGTTGATTTTGGGAGTTCGCTTGAAGTAATATTGTATTCCTTATTTTATTGGCTTTCTGTTAAAACAGTAAACAAACACGTTGTATATTGAAAATATAATTTTGCGCTGGGGTCGGATAAATGTGTCGCTGAGCAAACCTGTCGCTCATTTCACGCCGGTTTCTATGTGCTATCTAATTTTGATAGAAAGCTGATACGTTAGTAACAAAGATTGATATGGGTTTGATATTAGTAGAATATTTTTTGTAATGATTTCTGTTATTTTAACACTTAACGGGATCAAAATCAAAACACAATCTGAAAGGTTTCTCACATAACAAACTAACAGCCTCTGTTACATTTTTGTTTTGTCTTTCTGATCGGGTGGACTTCATCAAATCAACCATGTTCGTAGCCAACTTAACTACTAGATGGATCTTTTATTCACCTACTGCACTGAAGATTTTTGTGTTGATGCCGCCGTAAATCCTTTATAGAGAAACGAAATATGTCATACTGCCATCGAGTATTCACTGTTATCTGACTCTCATAGACAGCGCCCCGCGATACCGACTTTGAGCTTGTTCACAATTTCCAAAACCTATATTATCAAGAACTGTTTGTAGTAATATTGTATTCCTTATTTTATTGGCTTTCTGTTAAAACAGTAAACAAACACGTTGTATATTGAAAATATAATTTTGCGCTGGGGTCGGATAAATGTGTCGCTGAGCAAACCTGTCGCTCATTTCACGCCGGTTTCTATGTGCTATCTAATTTTGATAGAAAGCTGATACGTTAGTAACAAAGATTGATATGGGTTTGATATTAGTAGAATATTTTTTGTAATGATTTCTGTTATTTTAACACTTAACGGGATCAAAATCAAAACACAATCTGAAAGGTTTCTCACATAACAAACTAACAGCCTCTGTTACATTTTTGTTTTGTCTTTCTGATCGGGTGGACTTCATCAAATCAACCATGTTCGTAGCCAACTTAACTACTAGATGGATCTTTTATTCACCTACTGCACTGAAGATTTTTGTGTTGATGCCGCCGTAAATCCTTTATAGAGAAACGAAATATGTCATACTGCCATCGAGTATTCACTGTTATCTGACTCTCATAGACAGCGCCCCGCGATACCGACTTTGAGCTTGTTCACAATTTCCAAAACCTAAATTATCAAGAACTGTTTGAGAGAATTATTCATAACAGAATGATGTCACACATCAACGCTAATTCAATTTTTGCAGATGAACAGTTTGGATTTCGCATTGAGCATTCCACTACTCATCAATTGCTCAGAGTTACTAATATGATACGAGCTAACAAATCTGAAGGTTATTCCACTGGAGCTGCTCTTTTAGACATAGAAAAAGCATTAGACAGTGTTTGACATAAAGGTTTGATTGCGGAATTGCAAACTTTTAATTTTCCAATTTTCTTAATCAAAATTTTAAAAAATTATCTTGCTGATCGAACTCTGCAGGTTGTCTATCAGAATTCAAAATCTGATAGATTTCCTGTCAGAGCAGGTGTACCTCAAGGTTCAGTCTTGGGTCCAGTCCTGTACAATATATTCACTTCAGATCTTCCTGATTTGCCTCCAGGATGCACAAAGTCATTGTTCTGCGGTAACACAAGCATTTCCGTAAAAGGAAAAAGTCTTCGTGTCATATGCAGTCGATTGCAGAAAAGTTTAGATATTTTTTCTTCCTACTTGCAAAAGTGGAAAATCTCTCCCAATGCTTCTAAAACTCAAATGATATTTTTTCCGCATAGGCCTAGGGCTTCTTTCCTCAAGCCAAACAATAATCACGTTGACAAGATGAATTGGGTTATTTTAAGTTGGTCTGACAAGGTTAAGTACTTGGGACTAATTTACGATAAAAAACTTATTTTCAAAGAGCACATTGAGAGTATACAAGCCAAGTGCATCAAATATACGAGATGTTTATATCCTCTTATTAACAGGAATTCTAAACTTTGTTTAAAGAACAAACTTTTGATTTACAAACAAATTTTTAGACCAGCAATGCTTTATGATGTATCGATCTGGTCAAGTTGCTGTTCAACAAGGACGAAAACGCTCCAAAGGATTCAGAATAAAATTCTGAAAATGTCCTCCTTGGTTTGGTACAATCGAATTACATAGACTTACTGGTGTTAAACCATTAGAAGCTATGTCAAATAAAATTATTTACAATTTTCGACAAAAATCGTTGCAATCCTCAATTGCTACGATAAGTTCTCTTAATAACCAATAAGTTAGCAATTAAGTTAGTTATAAGTTTACTTCCCCTTTTCTGACAAGTAGGTTTAAATCCCTACGAACGATAAGTCCTAATTGCGAAAGCAAACAAATACTAACAATTAAAATTACAAATTTTTAACAGAAGTCTCCATTTGTGATTGGACACACATAGGGTAACGGGGGTATTTTGGCCCACATGCATATTTTGGCCCACCCGGTAACATTTTACGCATTTTATCCAATAAATTCAATGACTATTATAAAATTATGCATGCAACATTGAATAACACATCTAGGAATCATACTACACTATAATTTTCGGCAAAAAACTGGCACTAAGTAGTGTTATTTTGGAATTAAATCATACATATTCAAAGTCATGGCTGAGTCAACCCAAAGTCAAGAGGAAGTGGTAATATACAGGTCAACGTCCGGAAGCTATTGTAACAAATATGTATGCTTTTGAAACAATTCGTTGTTGTAGTAACATCAATAAAATGTCATAGAAACAGTTTGTATACTCTAACATGATGGAAAAAGTTGAAAAAGTGGTTAAACGCATGGCCGAAATATGTTTGCCTCTTTCTGAAGCAAACATATTTTGGCCATGCCAACTTTTGACATCTCTTTGATTACCGTTCGGCCATTGCACGTGAACAAAGAAGCAGCTTGTGACAATTTACAGGTAAATACTTCTTAATTTATCATATTTAACGATATGAAATTGGTTGAGAATGCCTGTCAAACCGCTATAAGCCAAATTATTTCATTTTCAGATGTCTAAAATTTACAGAAATTCACAGCAGAAGGATATTCTCCTCAAACCCACTATTTTTGCTCTAAAAATACCGATGATGTTCTTAAATATAATTAGTCCGAACTATTTCCATACACGTCTGTAGATATAAAGGTGGGCCAGAGCAAAAATTTGGTGGACCAAAATATGTTTTTAGTACTTCGTAGAAATTTTGATATTTCTAGGATATTTTTCAATATATTGCATTGTTGAACAATGTATATTAAAATAGACACTAAGCTTTTAACAATGGTATAATAGAATAGGTATTTATGTTGAAAAATTGTGTTTATTTTTAATGCGAACACTTCCCAAAGCTGGCCAAAATACCCCCGTTACCCTACTCATTACTTACTAATATATATCATAAATTCTTAAGCTACTAACAAATCCCCCCCTTAATAATATAATATTGTACATTTTGTAAAATAATATAATATTGTCATTTGACTCCCGTAGTTAGTGCTCAACGCGTGAACCTGGTGAAACATTTCGAAGAAAAATGCCAAAAAACGTGCAAGTGGAGTGAAATTGAACAATTGCAGAATGCCGCCAACAGGCGGCATAAACCAATTTCCCCTCATAAACGGCCTCAGGCCTAAGGTGACGGGGAAATTTGTAGTGATCGAAAGTGCTGAAGCTGATAGATCTCTGGTAGGAACCCTCGCCTTCTTAATTGAGAAGACGGTAGAAAACTATTGCGGTGAAGTTACCAACATCAAAAAAACAAGAAACGGCAAAATATTTGTTCAAACAAGAGCAGCTGCTGAAAATCTGAAGAAATTGAAAAACTAGCGAACTCAAGGTCAGAGTATTTGAGCATAAAACACTGAATACGTGCCGCGTTGTTGTTTCCTGCTGGGAAGCGATCAACGACCCAGCGGAAGAAATAGCCACCAAGCTAAAATCGCAAGGGGTGATTGGCGTCAAACGTATAATGAGAAAAACAAACGGCAAACTGGAGAAAACGAGCCTACTGGAACTAACTATCGACAGCCCAAACGAACCAACGACCATCAAAATCGCATATATGAACGTACCAACGCGCCCATACTATCCGAGACCAAGGCGCTGCTTCAAGTGCCTGAAATATGGACACATCACAGCCGGCTGCCCCTCGGAACAACTATGCTGGCGATGCAGAGAAAAATCATACGATGAAGGAAAGTGCAACAGACCCGAAAAATGCATAAATTGCAGAAGCGAGCAACATGCGTCAACCAGTAACAAATGTCCAGTATAGCAGAACGAAACAGCGACAGTTGACAATAAAATAACGTTTGAGGAAGCACGGAAAATGGCCAACGCAAACAGAGCAAATAACTACGCGGATACCCTGAAAAAAAGCCTTGAACAAGACTTCCAAGCGGAATTAAAAAAACGCGACGACGAAATCAAGAAGCTAGCCGACCTTCTTGAAGCCAGCACAAAACGTGAAAACGAATATGCCACACTTGCAGAAATGTTTCAGAATACGGTCAATGCACTTGAAAAAAAACAAGGAAAATGCATGAAGGTACTAGCCGAAGAAAAAGCAGCCGAGAAGGAATACGATCAGATAATAACTCAAATAGATGTCAGCACTTCTGGAAACCAAAATAAAGCCTCAAAGCACAAACAAAAAGAACAAAACACGAACAAGGAATCGACACCGAATTCGCCATCCAGGAAAAAAGCTGCAACCGCATACAACCAACCGAAACACTGGACATTACTCCGATAGAACTAATCAACGCCTCTAACGAAGAACACGAGTACATCGACCTACCTGACGCATCGGATTCGGAGTGAATAAACAACATACATCAACAGAAATACTACAATGGAACTGTTATGGACTAAGCAGTCAATATGAGGAACTTCAACTACCGTCTGCCGGGGTGAGATTAAGCCACGGGGGTGAGATTGAGCCAAAACGGGAAATGTTTGTATGTTAAATCACTTGCGATTTCCAAAACCTCAAATTCAATACTTTATGAACCATGACATATTTATTCACAACTTAAAATGGAATATAGATAATATCAGTGAACTGTTTCGCTTCAAGAATGTTTCAAAGTACAGGGTGAAAAACATGCGCAAATAACGTTATCCAAAAATGTCCCAGGAAAACCAACCCGATCAAGAAATCACATCAACTTACTGCTCAGTTGGTACGTTAGAATGTCGTCTCCAATGTGTTGAGGAAATATTATGCATTGAATCTGTGCCGGCTCAGAAAATAATGTTTCTCCAAACTGTACACTTTTCGAGCCCTTTTGGGGTGAGATTGTGCCAAGCTATATTGAACGGCACAGTGTGTGGAATTCACATTCACGACAAAATTATATCAGTATACACCAAAACACTTGCATTGTTTACATTTGGTATGTTTTTTTCCCACAGCCTAAGGTATGTTGTCTAACTATGGTATTCTTTGAAATAATGACTAAAAGCTTGAGAAGCTTACTGTTCTCAGTTGTTAGATGGAAATTTTCAATGATTGATATTACTTATGGAATGTAACAAAACTTTGTACACCAATTCTATATAAACAGATGACTTTTAAAGCGAACAAGGAGGGTTGTGGGTACGTTTCCAGAGGTTTTTAGATCTCCAATGGAATATACAGTTGTCAATGACACATAATAATTGAAACGAAAAGTCTTCTCAAACTTCATGCCCTAACGTTTTCCCTTTTTAGACTACCTGGAGACGCCACTATGTGTATAGAGACTGTCTATAAGCCACGTTCTCATAACTAATTACTCTATGTATCAATTTGCTCCAGCCATACATTTTTTTTATAATTCATATAAAACATAGTTTCTGATCAACCCCCTAAAGCCCCTTAATAGTCCACGTTGTTTATGGTCGTCCCTATACTTACTGTTTTATCATGTTAGTTATGTGGATTGTTCGTAGACACACTACTGTTCATTTACCAGGTATTAAATTCAACTTTTTGTTTTTGGCACAATTTCACCCCATAGAAGGGGTGAGATTGAGCCAAAATTCATGTATTTTTAGCAAAATTATAGTTTATTGTAACTTAACCATATTTGTTGTAGTTGTTAACAAAACATTCTAGAATGCATTGGTGTATTTTGGATAGAATTCTTTGCTTAAATGTGTGCGTTACAAGCTTGAGAACAAAAAAGCATCATTTTTGGCACAATCTCACCCCGGATGACGGTACTCATCAATGATTTCAACCCAAATATCATAACTCTACAAGAAATACGAACAAATCCGCACAGAAATATAACCCTCAAAGGCTATGAAATCATATACGCGCACCGGCCTTCCGGACAAGGTGGTGTCGCAATTTCAATAAAAACAGGGATCAAATTCAAAAAACTACGAACAAACTCAACACTAGAAACGATAGCAATTGAAGTAAATATACCGCGAAAAATTACCATTTGTTGTAAAAATCTGTCACCAAGCCAACACATCAACAAAAACGACATCGAAGACCTTTTAGGCACACTACCAGAACCATTCATTCTGTCAGGAGACTTCAACGCACACCACAACCTATGGGGCTCCAACAAAGAAGACGCAAGAGGCAGAATGCTCGAGTCAATAAAAAAACGACAGAAACCTGATCACACTAAACGATGGCACCCCTACCTTCATACACTCGGGAAATATGCACGGCAACAACAATATTGCATCAAGCATCGACCTCACTATATGCTCAGCTGAAATAGCGGACAAAGTCCAGTTTACAGTTGCGAATGACCAACACGGCAGCGATCACTTCCCAATTATGATAGGTCAGAAACAACACACCACAATACAACGAACCGCACGTTGGAAGATTGATAAGGCAGACTGGAACAAATTCGAAGATGAAATCGAAAACAGGATTCTCCTTAACACTAACTACTCAATTGAAGAAATTATCGACGCCATCAAATCAGCAGCCACCCAATCCATACCAAAAACCTCAACAAAAGCACACCCTAAAGCGGTTCTCTGGTGGAACTCAACAGTGGCGGCAGCAATAAAACAAAGAAGGCACACATTGAGAAAAAAACAAAAAACAATCAGCACACGCAGAATTCGCACGGGCCAGGATTGAATGCAGAAAAATAATCAAAGAAGAAAAACGAAAATCATGGGAAAATTTTGTATCATCAATAAACGAACACACTCCAACCAAAGAAATCTGGAGCCGTATTCGTGCGATTACCAAAAAGGACCCAGCATCAACTCCAAGAACATGGGCCATCGAAGCGGAGAACGAAATAATCACAAAACCACTCGACATAGCAAACCATCTAGCTGAACACTTTAAAAAAGCCTCATCAAACGAAGCCTACAATCAAAAATTTTTAAAGAGAAACAACAGAGAAGAAAAACGTTCAGTGCAATTTAAAAGCAATCGCAACTCAAACTTATGCAAACTATTCTCTTTGCACGAGCTCCTACAGCAACTAGATAAACTAACAGGTACCTCAACAGGACCTGACGAAATACATAACGCAATGCTGCAACACCTACCTTTTTACGCAAAAAAGAAACTATTAGAAGCGTACAACGAAATATGGAAAAACGGAACATTCCCAGAAATCTGGAGAATGTCAACCCTTATACCGATTCCCAAGCCAGGAAAGTGCCCAAACACCGCTGACAACCTAAGACCAATATGTCTCTCGAGCTGCGTGCTTAAACTATTCGAACGCATGGTCAACAAACGCTTAATGAAACATATAGAAACAAACAAAATATTAGGAGAATCACAATATGGCTTCCGTAAGGCACACCAAACTAATGACGTCATCCCGGAGATTGACAATTTTGGGAGAAACGCCATCTCTAGTAAACAACACGCCGAAATAATCTTCCTTGATCTATCAAAAACATACGACCGAACCTGGCGAAGACTCATTCTACAAAAACTTGCAAAAGCAGGAATTACTGGAAACATGGCAAAGTTTTGCAGCCTTTTCCTAGAGCGAAGAGAATTCCAAGTTCGTTTCGAAGATCAACTATCAGACATAAAAACCAGGAAAACGGAGTCCCCCAAGGATCAGTCCTTGCAGTGACCTTCTTTTTACTGGCAGTAAATAGCATCATAGATTTCCTACCGAAAGGCACCCACATAAAAATGTACGCAGACGACATAACCATAGCAGTAGCAACAAAGTCCGCAAAATGGACCCGCTCAAAAATACAAAAAATCCTACACCAAATTCAAAAATGGAGCGACGCAACAAGGTTTCAGATATCAGCACAAAAATCATCCATAACGCATATAGGAAGAAGAAGAAAACTCCAACATCAAACGCCACCAACACTCAACCAAGAAACCATCCCGCTAGTCAATAAGCAAAAGTTACTTGGTGTCTGGATTGACAACAAACTAAACTACAACTACCAATTAAAAATCACACGGGACGAAACCAAAAAACGTCTGGGAAAACTGCCTCAGCAAGACATATTTCGGCGCGGACAGAAAAAGTCTACTGCGCATTCTACAAATGGTAATCTTTCCAAAACTTCTTTACGGAGCACCTACAATAAAAAGCGCAAACAGAAGTTAAGCCCGCTTTACCACCAAGGAATACGTTACGCCACAGGAGCATTTCACTCCAGCCCAATCGAAAGCATCTCTGATAAGTGGCCTACTTCCACTACACCTAATCCTAAACAGAAAAACAATTAACTACGCTTTTAAACAACTAACCAGAGGAATACTACACACAGGATCCCACCTCGTTAACACAGCAGAAGACCTGCTAAGTGAGCTCGACATACCGCACACAAACATCGAAAAGGAAAACTCCTTCGACACATTAGATTGGGAAGAAAAAATACTCCCAGTGAACACAGAAATTTCAGACAAACTTTCTCCAAAGCGAAACAAATCAAATTCGACGAGCTCCGCAACACAGAATACCCGCACCACAACCACATATACACAGGCGGCTCAAAAACAGCGGAAGGCGTTGGTTGCGGCATTTTCGCACCGGTAGCAAAAAACTTCTACAGGACTAAACGTCATATTCAGCGACTCGAGAAGCGTACTAGAAGCGGTCATCAATAACAACTCGTACCACCCATGGTTAATCAGAATTAGAAAATTATTACACGAAAAGCAAGGAAATACAGCCCTGTGTTGGGTCCCAGCACATGTAATCATCTACGGCAACGAAAAAGCTGACTCTCTAACACAAGAAGGAGTCGTACAAAAAAACCCAATGGAAATAAAGATACCTTTCGACGATTTCAAACGGAAAATTAACGAAAAAATTATATCCACCTGGTGCAACACATGGACACGCTGCACCAACAAACTAAGACGCATTAAAAACACACCCTTCGAATGGAATACCTCATACTCGAAAGATAGATCAATGAACAGGGCTATCACCAGACTTAGAATTGGCCACACCAGACTCACACACGGCCATTACGCAAAGAAAGAGGACCCCGCTATGTGCCCGACCTGCGGCACTAGAATCACAGTACAGCACATTCTCATCGAATGTCGAATGTCGAATCTACGACACAGAAAGAAAAAACTGCAACCTCAGCACATCGCTACAAGAAATACTGGGCGACGATATCAACAATCTGAAAAAACCATCGAATTCATAAAAGCGACAAACCTACAGGCATCAATCTAAAAGGCACAGCAGTAGGCAAATCAACAAAAAACACAACGAGAATCCATATCATATTTTCAGCAAATATAAACTCATCCAAACTCGCACGACAACCATCAGTCACTACAAACAACACAAACGACACACCTGGACATCAGCATGGGCATCGAAAGTTCGCAACCAACGAAGCAGGTCGGAGATCAAGATGTCACCATCATCGGGACGCAGGAGGTACACTCTGGAATATTAGAAGACCACGACATCAAGCTAACAATCCTGATAATAATGGTCGGGATTCAGCTCAGCATTACCATAGCCAAGATAATACGAAAGCAGTGGATGATCCAGGCCATAAAAGCAGCCAAGGCAGCCGCTGCCATCAGCCCAGTGTAAAAATAGCAAAGTGCAGTGAAATCCACACAAAACTCTGTAAAATACTAAGACCCGAATGACCATTATGGTTAAAAGGTCTCTAATAAATATAAACAAACAAACAAGCTGGTGTTGAACCATTAGAAGCTATGTCAAATAAAATTATTTACAATTTTCGACAAAAATCGTTGCAATCCTCAATTGCTACGATAAGCTCTCTTTATAGCCAATAAGTTAGCAATTAAGTTAGTTATAAGTTTACTTCCCCTTTTCTGACAAGTAGGTTTAAATCCCTACGAACGATAAGTCCTAATTGCGAAAGCAAACAAATCCTAACAATTCAAATTACTAATTTTTAACAGTGTTGAGAAGTCACCATTTGTGATTGGACACACATACTCATTACTTACTAATATTTATCATAAATACCTAAGCTACTAACAATTCCCCCCACCCCCCTTAAAAAAAAGTAACAGCCTTTACTCAATTATTGATGAACTCGTGCCCAAGAGAAAGAAAAGGATACAGGCAAGCTATAAATATCCGGTATTCTACACACGAGAAATTAGAAATCTCATAAATAGAAAACAAAAGGCACATAGAGCTTATGAGAGAGACAAAAGTTCTCAGAACTCAAATGAGGCGTTGCGGAACAGAGCGGTCTGAGTGCCATAGAGCAAATTTTTCAGGAGAAGCAATTTTGGAAAAATCTCTGAATAAAATTCTGTTCAACAGATTCTCTCCAACAAAATGTTCTAATCAAAGGTTATGAAGTGGTTTAACATGGGAATACATGAAATTAAGTACAGAGGGTCTTCGTACCAATCCCGACAAGATGAAACCGATTGTAGAATACGAACGACGCAAAACCATCACCAAACTTAGAAGATTTCTAGGAATGACTAACTATTACCGAAGATCTATTCCCGACTTTAGCGGTACAACCGCAGCCCTAATAGATTTATTGAAATCGTTCAGTAAAATGATCAAATGGAACGATGAAGCTGAAAAAACATTCTATGCTATCAAAGAGCTTCTTATATCAGCTCCAATATTGAGCAGCCCTAACTTTCAAAAAGAATTTACCATACAAACCGATGCTAGCGACGTAGCTGTAGCCGGAATACTCTCCCAACAGCAAGACGGCAAAAAATTTATCGCATATTTCTCACACAAACTAACTACACCGCAACGTAACTATCAGGCGGCCGAAAAAGCAGCGCTTGCGGCGATACTCGCGATAGACGCGTTTCGCGGATATATTAAAGGATACCACTTTACACTTATCACCGATTCTTCCGTTCCGTCGTTTTGAGTGGAAGCTCGTTCCACATCCCGATGAAATTTCCAACATTATTCAACTTAATCATGAAAACATGCACATAGGGTTAGATAAAACACTAGCTCGAATCCAAAAACGCTATTACTGGCCCAAGATGAGAGCCGATATTCGCTCATACATACAAACTTGCCAAACCTGGAAAGAAATAAAACAGCCTTTGTCACGGGAACACCCGAAATGGGGTAAATGCGCTGTGCAAAAAGCCCTTGGCAAATAATCTCTATAGATTTCGAAGGTCCGCTCCCACGCAGCCGAAAAGGTAACCAACATATGTTGGTAATCGCCGATTATTTTTCGAAATGGGTTATGATTCAGCCGGTGAGGAAGTTGGACAGTTCAGTCATGTGTAGCATCTTGAAAGCTCAGTGGTTCTATCGAAACTCCGTGCCAGAAATAATAATTGCCAATAATGGTACGACGTTCACCTCGAAAGAGTTTAAAGCACTAGTTGATCGTTCCAAAATAAAACACTGGCTAAACTCTCGATATCACTCACAGGCGAATCCTGTTGAAAGAGTTAATCGCACTATTAACACTGCGATTCGATCGTATGTCCAGAACGACCAGCGGTCTTGGGACACTAAAGTTCCTGAAATTAAACTTATGATCAACACGACGGTTCACCCGACTACCGGTCTCCCGCCGTTTTTCATTACTGACGCTCACGAACTTTCCGAGTGTGGCTCAGATCACAGCCTCCAAAGGCACTAACAGCTTTACGCAGAAGAAAAGGAAGAAAAACGTGAACAAACTTTTGGCCAAATTTACAAAATGGTCCGGAAAAACTTAGCTAAACCTCACGAATACACACGCGAGCAATACAACCTCAGAAGTAGGAAGTTTGCGAAGCCCTTCACGATTGGGCAACGAGTGTATCATAGAAATATGAAGCGTTCAAATGCTGTGGAGTATTATAATGCCAAACATAGCCATCAATATCCCATGCACTATTAAAGCCAAGATTGGGACCTCGTCTTATAAGCTTGAGGATTTAGCTGGCAAAAACATAGGCATTTGGCCAGCTTTCCACCTCAAACTCGGTTAAAAAAACACTCAAGCTTAGTCACATCACATCACACTTTAGGGCGCCCAAGAATTTTAAGACTTGTATCATAATTCCAGTGTGAATGATGCGTGTGAATGAATAGCGTGAATGGAGTTGGTACCTATGAATGGACAGGAATGGAAGGTTAATAATTATATTTCCTTATTCCAAGGAAACACTAGTGATTGTTCGATGTATACAGAAACTTAATGATTGAATAAATAGTTTTGCCGTCGGAAAGTTGGCGGTAAAACTCCGGTTGTTGATAGAAATTTCAGTTGGTACGGTGGTAAAATGAATCCTTTTTTTTTTCTTGACGAACTCTGATAGCTTAATCACCCAATTTCAAAGCATGAAAATTTTCACATAAGGTGGCGAGTCTCACTCTCAAAGTTTAACCAACATGAATAGTAAGATCCTTCGGGAAAAATCACCACTTCATGTTGAGACATAACTTTGAAAGCAGCAGGCCCATCGAACATATCCCAATTGTTAGAAAAATATGGCGAGTCTCACTCCTGAAGATTGGCCATAATGAAGGAGAAGATCGTACAAGAAAAATCACGGCTTCATATTGTGTGTTTAGAAGCAGTAGGTCCACAAAAGCCTATGGCAATTTAATTTCGAAGTGGCGAGTCTCACTCTCAACGATTGGCCAATATAAAGCGGAAGATCCTACGGGAAAAATCACCACTTGTTTTTAGACGAATCGTTGGAAGCAGTAGGCCCATCAATCCTTACATGTCTCTCTTCCAAAGATTGGCCGATATGAAGAGGAAGATCCTTCGAGAAATATGACCGCTTCTTGTCGAGACATAGCTTTAGGAACAGAAGCGTAATAGAGTAATTAATAAGTAGATCTCTGTAGAAAGCATAAACATAAAATTGAATCCTGTGGCGAGTCTCACTGTTAAGGTTTAGTCCACGGAAAGAAGAAGATGCTCCGGGAAAAATCACCGCTATGTGGAGGAACGTGACCTTGAGAGTAGGCCCATGGTTTGAAAACAAAAAAAAAACCTAAATTAATCCACCTAGCGGTCAGCCTTTCTCATTCAAACTTTTATTTGCAAAAATAGATTTACATGAACGCTTCAATCCAATATATGTGTTCCACTCTTTAGGTTCTAAAATATTGATGTTGTAATCTATACATATAAAACCTAAATTAATCCACCTAGCGGTCAGACCCAGCCTTTCTCATTCAAACTTTTATTTGTTTGAATAGATTTACATGAACGCTTCAATCCAATAAGTGTATATTCAATCTTTAGGTTCTAAAATATTGATATTGTAATCTATCCATATAAAAATGCAGTCCGGTCTGACTGCCTGTCTGTCTGTCTGATCCATATAGGCTCGAAAACTACCGAACCGATCGACGTGAAAATTTGTATGTAGGGGTTTTTATGCCGATAAAGGTTTCTATGATAGTTTGGGACCCCTCCCTCCCCTGGAAGGGAGGAGTCCCATACAAATGAAACATAAATTTCTGCAAAACTCACAAACAAACCATGCAAATGAAACCGAATCTGGCATGTGGATTTTTCAAGGGATAACAAATATGTCCATAATAGTTGGACGCCCCTCCCTTTTCTGGAAGGGAGGGGTTCCATGCAAATGAAACACAAATTTCTGCACATCTCGAGAACTAATCAACTAAATGAAACCAAATTTGGCAGGTAAATGTTTTAGTAGTAGAAAATATGTCCAAAATGTTTTGACACCCCTCCTTATTTTGGAAGAGAGGGGTGCCATACAAATGAAACACAAATTTCTGCACATCTCGAGAGCTAACCGACTAAATGGAACCATATTTGACAGGTGAATGTTTCTAGTGGTAACAAATTTGTTCCATAATCGTCCTCAGGCAACATTGTGGAATGTAAGATGGCAACTTCCGATTTCTGGAAAACAGCCAAAATGGCCGATTTCCACCCAATATAATATTATCCGGATCTAGAATGATTCACAGGAGCTAAAATCGATCGAAATTGTTTTCAAATGCCATCATGAAATCCAAAATGGCGACTTCCGGTTTCGGAAAAACAACGGAAAACGACCAAATACCACGCAATACGGGTGGAACCGTAATGATGCCGTAATGAGCCACAAATCGACTTCAGACAACATTTTGAATTGTAAGATGGCAACTTCTGGTTTCTGGAAAACGGCCTGAAATGGACGATTCCCATTAAATATAAGTTTCTCCGAAACCAGATAGATGCACAGAAGCTAAAAATTGATCACAGACACAATCTTGAATTTTAAATGGTGACTTCCGGTGTCTGGCAAACAGCCGGCAATATCCAAATAATACCATTCAATATAAATGTTTTCGGAACCAGAATTACGCCCAGATGACAGAAATTGATTTCACAGGCAATTTTAAAGTCCAAAATGACGACTTTCGGTTTCTGAAAAACAGCCCTAAGTGACCAAATACCACCCAATATGAGTATCTCCGGAGTCAGAATGTTGCAAGAAGATAAAGATTGACCTCAGACACCATTATGAATTGTAGGAAGGCAACTTCTGGTTTCTGGAAAACAGCCAAAAATGGCCGATTTACGTCTAACATAAGTATCTCCGGATCTAGAATGGTACACAGCAGCTGAAATCGACCACAGACCTCATTTTGGATTCTAGGATGGCGACTTCTGGTTCCTGGGAAACAGCAGAAAATGATCGAATTACACCCAATATGGGTGATTCTTCAACCACAATGACGCTCATCGGCCAGAAATCATCTTAAATACCATTTTGAAATCCAAGATGGCGACTTCCGGTTTGTGAAAAACAGCATAAAATAACCAAATACTATCCAATATGAGTATCTCTGGAACCAGAATGATGCAATGAGCTAACAATTGACCTCAGGCACCATTTTGAATTGCTAAATGGCAACTTCTAGGAAACAGTCGAAAATGACCGAATAATACTCAATATGGATATTTCCGTAATCGAGATGATGCATAGAAACCAAACATTAACCCTGAACATCGTTTTGAATTTAAAGACGACCACTTTTAGTTTCTTGAAAACAACCACAATAACTAAATATCTCCCAATATGGGTATTTCCAGTGTCAAATTGATGCCAGAAAATCGGCTGAAAATGACAGAATACCACCCAATATGAATATATTCAGAATTAAGGCGATGTACAGAAGCCAAAAGTCGAGGATGTTGTCATTTCGATAAAACCAATCATTTTAAACGATTTGTTATTTGACATTGATCATATCCTATGGCCGGTTTGTCGTGCATTTGCAGACTTTAAACACATCACAAGGAATCAATGAAATTGGAACGTTCAGTGAGTGAGTCCAAGTAGTCTTCGGAATATATTACTTTTCAAAGCTGGATTTCACCTTTTTAAACATAACAGGCAAAGTAATAGTCCGATTGCAAAACAAATCAACAGGGTCTTATGGGGCAACTAAACCTTCCATTTGACACTGATTTTATGAAAATCGGTCCAGCCATCTCTGAGAAACATGAGTGAGATTAAACAGTCTCAGAACACGTTTCTTTTCATAACTTTTTAACCACATGTTCATTGTTTATAAAACTCAATATTTAGGAAATTTTCTGATAGCCCGTTCATTTGAAACCAATTTAGTTAAAATCGGTTGTGTAGTTTTCGAGAAAATGATGTGTCATGATTTTTACATTTTGATACATAACCTCTAAACTAAAAATCCGATTAGAATGAAATTCAATAGGGTCTTATGGGGCAACTAGACCTTTCATTTGCAATTAGTTTCATGAAAATCGGTGCAGCCATCTCTGAGAAAAGTGAGTGAGAATAAAAATCACACACACACACACACACATACACAAACACACACATACAGAAAATGCTGAGCTCGTCGAGCTGAGTCGAGTGATATATGCCATTCGGCCCTTTGGAGCACTTTTCTACTTTCGGTTTTGCAAGTGATTGCTATACCTTTCTAGGAGAAAGGCAAAAATGCAAGCCGGTCTGTCTGATCCATATAGGCTCGAAAACTACCAAACTTATCGACGTGAAAATTTGTATGTAGGGGTTTTTGGTGCCTCTAAAGGTTTCTATGTTAGTTTGAGATCCCTTCCTCTTCTGGAAGGAAGGGGTCCCATATAAATGAAACATGTATTTCTGCAAAACTCAAGAACAAACCAAGCAAATTAAACCGTATTTGACATGTGGATGTTTTAAGGGGTAACAAATATGTCCATAATAGTTGGACGGCCCTCCCTTTTCTGGAAGGGAGGGGTTCAATACAAATGAAACACAAATTTCTGCACATCTCGAGAGCTAACCAACTAAATGGAACCAAATTTGGCTGGTGAAAGTTTTTAGTGGTAAAAAATATGTGCGTAATGGTTTGACACCCCTCCCTCTTCTATAAGGCAGGGGTCCCATACAAATGAAACACAAATTTCGCACAGCTCAAGAACCAATCAAGAAAATACAACAAAATTTGGTATGTGAATGTTTTTAGAGGTAACAAATATGTCCATAATGGTTTACGCCCCTCCCTCTTCTGGAAGCACATGTTTCTGCACAAATTTCTTCACATCTCGCGAACCAATCAACTAAATGGAACCATATTTGCCAGGTGAATGTTTCTAGTGGTAACAAATATGTTCAATAATCGACCTCAGGCAACATTTTGGATTGTAAGATGGCAACTTCCGGTTTCTGGAAAACAGCCAAAAATGGCCGATTTCCACCCAATATAATAATACCCGGATCTAGAATGATACACAAGAGCTAAAATCGACCAAAGATAGTATTTTGAATTCTAAGATGGCGACTTTCGGTTTCTGAAAACAGCTGAAAATGACCAAATATCACCCAATATGAGTTTTTCTTTAACCAGTATGACGTACAAAATCCAGAAATTGTCTCCAAATGCCATTATTAAACCCAAAATGGCGACTTCCGGTTTCGGAAAAACAGCGGTAAATGACCAAATAGCACCCAATATGGGTATTTTCGGAATCGTAATGATGCACTGGAGGCACAAATTGACTTCGGACAACATTTTGAATTGTAAGATGGCAACTTCCGGTTTCTGGAAAACAGCCTGAAATGAACGATTCGAACGATTAAATATGAGTATCTCCGGAACCAGAAAGATGCACAGAAGCTAAAAATTGATCACAGACAGAATCTTGAATTTTAAGATGGTGACTTCCGGTGTCTGGCAAACAGCCGGAAATGCCCAAATATCATTCAATATGAATGTTTTCGGAACCAGAATTACGCCCAGATGACAGAAATTGATTTCACAGGCAATTTTAAAGTCCAAAATGACGACTTTCGGTTTCTGAAAAACAGCCCTAAGTGACCAAATACCACCCAATATGAGTATCTCTGGAGTCAGAATGTTGCAAGAAGATAAAGATTGACCTCAGACACCATTATGAATTGTAGGATGGCAACTTCTGGTTTCTGGAAAACAGCCAAAAATGGCCGATTTCCGTCTAACATAAGTATCTCCGGATCTAGAATGGTACACAGCAGCTGAAATCGACCACAGACCTCATTTTGGATTCTAGGATGGCGACTTCTGGTTCCTTGGAAACAGCCGAAAATGATCGAATTACACCCAATATGGGTGTTTCTTCAACCACAATGGCGCTCATAGGCCAGAAATTATCTTAAATACCATTTTAAAATTCAAGATGGCGACTTCCGGTTTGTGAAAAACAGCATAAAATAACCAAATACCATCCAATATGAGTATCTCTGGAACCAGAATGATGCAATGAGCTAACAATTGACCTCAGGCACCATTTTGAATTGCTAAATGGCAACTTCTAGGAAACAGTCGAAAATGACCGAATAATACTCAATATGGATATTTCCGTAATCGAGATGATGCATAGAAACCAAACATTAACCCTGAACATCATTTTGAATTTAAAGACGACCACATTTAGTTTCTTGAAAACAACCACAATAACTAAATACCTCCCAATATGGGTATTTCCAGTGTCAAATTGATGCCAGAAAATCTGCTGAAAATGACCGAATACCACCCAATATGAATATATTCAGAATTAAGGCGATGTACAGAAGCCAAAAGTCGAGGATGTTGTCATTTCGATAAAACCAATCATTTTACACGATTTGTTATTTGACATTGATCAGATCCTATGGCCGGTTTGTCGTGCATTTGCAAACTTTAAACACATCACAAGGCAAAGTACATAATAACAGGCAAAGTAATAGTCCGATTGCAAAACAAATCAATAGGGTCTTATGGGGCAACTAAACCTTCCATTTGACACTGATTTTATGAAAATCGGTCCAGCCATCTCTGAGAAACATGAGTGAGATTAAACAGTCTTCAGAACAACTTTTGAACCACATGTTCAATCTTTATAAAACTCAAAATTCAAGAGTTTTTAAGATAGCCCGTTCATTTGAAACCAATTTTGTTAAAATCGGTTGTGTAGTTTTTGAGATAATGATGTTTCATGATTTTTGCCTTTTTGCCTTTCTCCTAGAAAAGTATAGCAATCACTTGCAAAACCGAAAGTATGAAAGTGCTCCAAAGGGCCGAATGGCATATATCACTCGACTCAGCTCGACGAGCTGAGCATTTTCTGTATGTGTGTGTGTGTGTGTGTGTGTGTGTGTGTATGTGCAGATTTTTATTCTCACTCACTTTTCTCACAGATGGCTGGACTGATTTTCATGAAATTAATTGCAAATGAAAGGTCTAGTTGCCCCATAAGACCCTATAGAATTTTATTGTAATCGGATTTTTAGTTTAGAGGTTATGTTTAAAAATGTGAAAATCATGAAACAACAAAATCTCAGAAACTGTACAACCGATTTGAACAAAATAGGTATCAAAAGAACGAACTTCCCAAAAAACCCTTAATTTTTTAATTTTATGAAGATTGAACATGTGGTTCAAAAGTTATTCAAAGAAACATGTTCTGAAAACTGTTTAATCTCACTCATGTTTCTCAGAGATGGCTGAACCGATTTCCATAAAATTAGTGTCAAATGGAAGGTCTAGTTGCCCCATAAGACCCTATTGATTTGTTTTGCAATCGGACTATTACTTTGCCTGTTATGTTTAAAAATGTGAAATCCAGCTATGCAAATGAACATATTCCGAAGACTACTTGGACTCACTCACTTATCTCAGAGATGGCTGACCCGATTTCCGCAAAATTAGTGTCAAATTATTGGTCTAGCTGCCTTAGAAGACTCTATTGAATTTTACTGTAATCGAACTGTAACTTCATTTGTAATGTACCGACTTGTGAAAATCACGAAACTTCATTATCTCAGAAACTACACAACCGATTTGATTATTATTATCAGATGAGCGGGCTAGTTAAGGGTTAACTGATGAATTATGATTGAACACGTGGTTTCAAAGTTTGGCTGCCCTACACGTTCCCATTTCATTTGATTATAATCGAACTTAAGCAACCGTTATGTATTAAATTGTTAATAAAACAACGAAAGTCTATTATCTCAAAGATTACATGACTTATTTGAACATAACTAGTGTCATACGAACGAGTCATCTCTCAAGCTTACAAATAACAAACTTCATAACAATTTGATATGGGGCTCAAAAGTTATGGAAAGAAGAGAAATTCAAAGACAATTTAAAACTATACCTGCTTTGATCGATATATGTGGCCTCAACATAATTTAAATGTGGTATCGTACTATTTGAACGTTCCAAATTCATTGTTCCTTGCAATGTGTTTAAAGTCTGCAAATGCACGACGAATCGGTCATAGGATATGATCAAAGTCAAATAACAAACCGTTTGAAATGATTGGTTTTATCGAAATGACAATATCCTCAATTTTTGGCTTTTGTACATCGCCTTAATTCTGAATATATTCATATTGGGTGGTATTCTGTCATTTTCAGCAGACTTTCTGGCATCAATCTGACACCGGAAATACCCATATTGGGAGGTATTTTTGGTTATTTTCCAGAAACTAAAAGTGGTCGTCTTTAAATTCAAAATGGTGTTCAGGGTTAATGTTTGGTTTCTATGCATCATCTCGATTACGGAAATATCCATATTGAGTATTATTCGGTCATTTTCGACTGTTTCCTAGAAGTTGCCATTTAGCAATTCAAAATGGTGCCTGAGGTCAATTGTTAGCTCATTCTGGTCCAGAGATACTCATATTGGATGGTATTTGGTTATTTTATGCTGTTTTTCACAAACCGGAAGTCGCCATCTTGGATTTCAAAAGTGTATTTAGGATACTGGTTAAAGAAATGCTCATATTGGGTGATATTTTGTCACTTTGGGCTGTTTTTCAGAAGCCGAAAGTCGTCATTTTGGACTTTAAAATTGCCTGTGAAATTAATTTCTGTCATCTGGGCGTAATTCTGGTTCCGAAAACATTCATATTGAATGGTATTTGGTCATTTACGGCTGTTTGCCAGACACCGGAAGTCACCATCTTAAAATTCAAGATTCTGTCTGTGATCAATTTTTAGCTTCTGTGCATCTTTCTGGTTCCAGAAGTACTAATATTTAATGGGAATCGTCCATTTCAGGCTGTTTTACAGAAACCGGAAGTTGCCATCTTACAATTCAAAATGTTGTCTGAAGTCGATTTGTGGCTCCAGTGCATCATTACGGTTCCGGAAATATTCATATTGGGTGGTATTTGGTCATTTGCCGCTGTTTTTTCGACACCGGAAGTCGCCATTTTGGATTTCATAATGGCATTTGGAGACAATTTCTGGATTTTGAACGGCATACTGGTTAAAGAAAAACAAATATTGGGTGGTATTTGGTCATTTTCAACTGTTTTCAGAAATCGGAAGTCGCCATTTTAGAATTTAAAATGCTAGAGGTCGATTTTAGCTCCTGTGTATTATTCTAGATCCGGATATTATTATATTGGGTGGAAATCGGCCATTTTTTGCTGTTTTCCAGAAACCGGAAGTTTCCATCTTACAATCCAAAATGTTGTCTGAGGTCTATTATGGAACATATCTGTTACCACTTAAAACATTCACCTGCCAAAATGGTTCCATTTAGTTGATTAGTTCGCGAGATGTGCAGAAATTTGTGAAGAAACATGTACTTCCAGAAGAGGGAGGGGCGTAAACCATTATGGACATATTTGTTAGCTCTAAAAACATTCACATACCAAATTTGGTTGTATTTTCTTGATTGGTTCTTGAGCTGTGCGAAATTTGTGTTTCAATTTCATGGGATCCCCCCCTTATAGAAGAGGGAGTCGGGTGTCAAACCATTATGTACATATTTGTTACCACTAAAAACATTTACCTGCCAAATTTTGTTCCATTTGGTTGATTAGTTCTCGAAATGTGCACAAATTTGTGTTTCATCCAACTATTATGGACATATTAGTTACCCCTTAAAACATCCACATGCCAAATTCGGTTTAATTTGCTTGGTTTGTTCTTGAGTTGTGCAGAAATACATGTTTCATTTGTATGGGACCCCTCCTTTCCAGAAGAGGGAGGGGTCTCAAACTATCATAGGAACCTTTATCGGCACCAAAAACTCCTACATACAAATTTTCACGTCGATCGGTTCGGTAGTTTTCGGGAATATATGGATCAGACAGACAGACAGACTTGACTGCATTTTTATATGTAAAGATTACAACATCAATATTTTAGAACCTAAAGAGTGAATATACATCTATTGGATTGAAGCAGTCATGTGAATCTATTTTTACAAATAAAAAGTTGACTGCGAAAGGCTGGGTCTGACCGCTAGGTGGATTAATTTAGGTTTTACATTTTGATACATAACCTCCAAACTAAAACTCCGATTAGAATGAAATTCAATAGGGTTTTATGGGGCAACTAGACCCTTCATTTGCAATTAATTTCATGAAAATCGGTCAGCCATCTCTGAGATAAGTGAGTGAGAATAAAAATCTGCACACACACACACACACACACACACACACACACACACACACACACACACACATACACATACAGAAAATGCTGAGCTCGTCGAGCTGAGTCGAGTGATATATGCCATTCGGCCCTTTGGAACACTTTTCTACCTTCGGTTTTGCAAGTGATTGCTATAACTTTGTAGGAGAAAGGCAAAAATGCAAGCCGGTCTGTCTGATCCATATAGGCTCGAAAACTACCAAATTAATCGACGTGTAAAAATTTTTTTTTGGTTTAAAATTAGTTTATTTGACACGGCACGATACATTTTCTGTTTTACTGAGCCAAGTACAATTCGTTTTAATTCTACGTTAGCAGGGAAAAGAGGGAGGCCTTTTTTTTATTCTCGCGGCCGACTACGAGCTAGTGGGGATTTAAGGTGAGAGGAGGGGAGATACAATTTCGACTTAAAACTATTTTGGAACTTTGTTTTTCAACTGGTAGAGCAATTGTATTCTTGTTTGTTGTGGGTTCAAAATATTTGTGTAAGCATAGATGCGGGCTCTTCGTTTCCGTGTCTTCAGCATAGCATATTTGTATCCTTAATCTGACAAATAGACAAAGAAAATTTTAAATTTTAATGTCAGCGTTTTTCTGAAAGCAGTATAGCTGTGTCATGTACTGTAGATCACCGCTTCCCAGAATGTCTCTAACGGGTACGTTCGGTTGTTTTCCTCGGGCCCGAAGGGAATCTATAAGCTCGGACCTAACACCACAGTATTCGGTACACGACCAAACAACATGCTCGATGTCATGGTAGCCATCGCCACAAACGCAGTGATTACTGTCTACAAGCCCTATACGAAAGAGATGCGTGTTTAACGTGTAGTGATTGGACATAAGTCTGGACATCACGCGAATGAAGTCCCGACCGACATCCAACCCCTTGAACCATGCTTTCGTCGATACCTTAGGAAAAATGGAATGTAGCCACCGTCCCAGTTCATCTGAGTTCCATGATGATTGCCAACTGTTGAGTGTTCTCTGACGCAAAATGCTATAAAATTCATCATAAGCAATTGGTCTTTCATAAATATCGCCATCAATAGCACCCACCTTAGCTAAAGAGTCAGCCTTTTCATTACCCGGAATCGAGCAATGAGAAGGGACCCACGCTAAGGTAACCGGTAATTTTTATCTGTTAAAGCACTTAAAAACCACCGTATTTTCCCCAGGAAATACGGGGTGTGCTTCACAGGCTTCATCGATCGCAGAGTCTCAATGGCACTGAGACTATCTTTGAAGATGAAGTAGTGAGCTATGGGTAGGGTTTCGATGATTCCAAGAGAGTACTGAATAGCAGCAAGTTCTGCGACGTACACGGAAGCAGGAGCATTGAGTTTGTAGGAGGCGGTAAAATTTTCGTGGAAAACACCGAAGCCAGTGGACTCATCTAGATTAGATCCGTCAGTGTAAAACCTTTTATTATAACTAACATGTTTAAACTTATTGGAAAATATTTTAGGGATCTCTTGGGGTCGCAGTTGATCCGGGATACCAGAAATGTCTTGTTTCATGGTGGTGTCGAAGAATATAGCATTATAAGAAGTATCTAAAAGTGCGACATTGAAGGAATCGTATGAAGAAGGATTAATATCTTGAGCCATATAGTCAAAATATAAAGTCATAAATCTGGATTGAGATTGAAGGTCGACCAACCTATCGAAATTTTCAATTACTAATGGGTTCATAACTGTGCATCGAATTAACAACCGGTAAGAGAGATTCCAAAAACGATGCTTCAACGGAAGAATGCCAGCTAGCACTTCAAGACTCATCGTATGGGTCGACTGCATGCAACCTAAGGCAATACGCAAACAACGATATTGTATTCGTTCCAGTTTGATCAAATGTGTGTTTGCTGCGGAGCGGAAGCAGAAACATCCGTACTCAATTACAGATAATATCGTTGTTTGGTAAAGCCTTAGAAGGTCTCATGGGTGGGCTCCCCACCAGGTTCCGGTAATCGTACGGAAAAAATCAATCCTCTGTTGGCATTTTCGTGTCAGATACCTAATATGGCAAGCCCAGGTGCATTTAGAGTCGAACCAGACCCCGAGATATTTAGCGACTAAAACCTGAGAGATCGTTTTACCCGTTAGTAGGAGCTGCAGCTGAGCTGGGTTATGCTCCCTAGGAAAAACGACCAACTCAGTTTTCTCCGGAGAGAATTCGATACCAAGCTTAAGAGCCCATTCAGACAAATTGTCTAAGGTATCTTGCAATGGTCCTTGCAGATCGCTAGCCTCGCTTCCAGTAATGGATACAACGCTATCGTCTGCAAGTTGCCTTAGCGTGCATGAATTTGCAAGACATTTATCGATGTCATTGACGTAAAAATTATATAAGAGAGGACTTAAACATGAGCCCTGGGGAAGGCCCATGTAACTAATTCGGGAAGCTGTCGAATCGCCATGTGAGAAATGCATATGCTTTTCTGACAACAAATTGAGCAAAAAGTTATTCAAATTTGGTGAAAGTCCCTGCGAATGAAGTTTCGCGCATAAAACTTCTACAGAGACAGAGTCAAAAGCCCCCTTAATACGCAGAAGCCATTTGCTCTTTTCGAGCAAATGCGAGTTGAATTTCAGTAGAAAGCAACGCTAGGCAATCGTTCGTCCCTTTGCCCCGGCGAAAGCCAAATTGAGTATCTGAAAGTAACCCGTTTGTTTCGACCCATTTGTCTAACCGTAAGAGGATCATTTTCACCATTAATTTCCAGAGGCAAGAGAGCATAGCAATCGGCCTATATGAATTGTGATCAGAGGCAGGTTTCCCGGGTTTCCGAATAGCAATGACTTTTACCTTCCTCCAGTCATGCGGAACAATATTTAGCTCAAGAAACTTGTTGAACAAATTCAACAAGCGTCTTTTTGCAGAGTCGGGTAGATTCTTCAACAGGTTGAATTTTATTCTATCTAACCCTGGAGCCTTATTGTTGCACGACAGGAGAGCCATTGAAAATTCCAACATCGAAAATGGAGGCTCTACCGTAGTTACTAGAAACGCGTCGCGAAAGGTTTTCTGTTCCGGTACAGAGTCCGGACAGACCTTTTTGGCAAAATCGAGTATCCAGCGATCTGAATACTCCTCACTTTATTCGCAATGTCACGGTTCTGCATGCGCCTGGCGGTATCCCAAAGAGTGCTAATCGCTGTTTCCCTTGACAGCGCGCTTACGAACCGCCGCCAGTACCCGCGTTTTTTCGCTCTTCATCTGCCTGCCCAGTGCCTCGTACTTTCGAAGCAGGTTGACAGTGCCGGACCTTCGCGCGTACAGCTCAGAGCACTCTTTGTCCCACCATTTGTTGGGAGGGCGCTGTCTAATCGTTACCCCGGGTATCGGTTTCGTCTGAGCTTGAGTCGCGGCGTGGATGATCAAGCCAGCTAAGAACGCGTATTCTTCCTCCGGAGGAAGTTCCTCGTGAGTCTCAATAGATTCCGCTATAATAGACTCATAACGCTTCCAATCAATATTACGTGTAAGGTCGTAGGAAATATTGATTGGGTTCGGGGGGGTTGAACCATTAGCAATTGATATAACGATTGGAAGATGATCACTACCGGGGGGATCGTTGATTACTTTCCACTGGCAATCTAACGCTAGTGATGTCGAGCAGAGGGATAGGTCAAGCACGCTTTACGTGCTGGAGGACTAGGTACACGTGTCGCTTCCCCAGTATTCAAAAGTGTCATATTCGAGTCGTCGATCAAGTTACAAATTAAAGAAGATCGGTTGTCATCGTACAGCGACCCCCATAGCGAACAGTGAGAGTTAAAATCTCCCAAAATCAAAAAAAGGTGCGGGAAGCAATTCTGCTATATCAAGGAGTTGCTTCTGTTCAATCCGCGCGGATGGGGGAATATATAACGAAACAAGGCAAAGGTCTTTTCCATTCATATTCGTTTGAATGGCAACAACTTCAATATTCGAGATCGAGGGGAGGTCGATTCTGAAAAAAGAATAGCACTTTTTGATCCCTAAAAGTACCCCTCCACCGTGTGAGTCTCGATCTCGACGAATGATGTTAAAATCGTGGAAATTAAGTTGGTCATTTGAATTGAGAAAAGTTTCACAGAGCGCGAACGCATCACAATTGTATGTGTTTATCAAATGTGAAAATAAATCAAATTTGGGGATGATACCTCTGCAGTTCCACTGTAACACAGTGACAAAATTCCTAACCTCTTTCGACGTATTAGTCATCGAAAGATACGATAGCTGAAATGAGGGGCCAAGTTGCTGTGAGTTGCTTCAAAAAGGTTTTCACTGTAGGGAGAAGGGCAAGAAGAATGTTTTGAAAGGGATCTGGTATGTTGAATGTTTTAAATATCCAGTCCACAATATCAGAGAATTTTATGAACCCTGTTTCTTTTATGTCTTCTGATCGAGAAATGGGTGCACGAGGGGTTTTTGGTGCCCCAGGAAGCGGTGGGTACTCCTGGTTTGATTTGAAATTAAAACCGGGGGGTACTTGCTTCGGTTTTTCGTCACCGCTTCCTTTTTGTGTTGTCTTATTGGTCATTCCGCTAGGGGTTATCTTACGACCTTTGCGAGAAAGATTAGGAGAGTTGAGCATTCTCCTCTCCCTAGATCCCTCTGGCAAGGCATAGGAACACCCTTCGACGGGATCGTCAGATGTACCCTCATCAGTTGGCAAGAAGGAAAAGATGTTTTCTGTCGAGAGTGGCTCAGCCCTCTTAAACATTTCTGCAAAAGAGCGCTGTTTGTACGTGGGACATGCCGGAAGGTCATGCCGAGTTCCCTCGCAATAAAGACACTTTCCAGTATCCCCACTGCGAGCGTTCTCAGCATGATTGCCTCCGCACTTGCTACAGCGTACCTTGTTGCAGCAGTAGGTGGCTGTGTGATCTAACTGCTTATAGTTTTGGCAATGCAAGACCCGCGGTACGAACAGGTGTACAGGTAGACGAACCCTGTCCAAGCGGACGTAGTTCGGCAGCGCGGATCCGGCGAATGTTACTCGGAAGGAATCCGAAGGGAGGAATTTCTTCTTCCCTTCTTCGATGGATACCGAATGCAATTGCTTGCAATCCAGTATCTTTACACTTTGCATCAAGGGGTATTTAAAACAGCCAACTCCATGACGCAAAATGTCATCGACAGTGAGATTCCCCTCGGTAACCACACCGTCGATTTCTACATCCTTGGCAGGGATGTACACGCGAAACTCTCTCGTAAAGAGCTCGTAGCCAGCAATTTCGTTTGCTTGCTTCAAGCTACTCACGACAACTCGCAGTTTGTTCGGCCTCACCTTCGTAATCTCGGTTACGGCCGAAAAATGTTTTGCCAGGTCTTTGCCAATTTGAATAATATTCAATGGTTTCTTTATGGGCCGGAAAAAACAACGTAGGGACCGCCAGCGGCATCTGGGTAAGCTTTTACCCGTACTTCCGGTACTCTTGGTACAGGACTTGGCAAAGGGGAGGGCACAGGGGAAGGAAGGGGTGATCTGATAGGAGAAATTTCAATTTCTTCCCCGTTTGTTTCCACATCCAGGAAAAGTTGCACCTGCATGTCGTCCATTTTGCGGAAGCGTTACGCTCTACCGCACACAAACGATAAATATTCGAATATGGGGGGGATCAAGTAGTTGATATTAAATTTTAAAAACAATTTTTCAATCTACAATGGATCAAATAAAAAAAAGACAGTAATACTAATACTAATAACAATAGTAACAATAATAATAATAATTATAGTAATAATATTAATAATAACAAAAATAATAATATCAATAATGATATTAATAATAATATTATTACATAGTAATAATATTGATAATAATAGTAAAAATTCTAAAGGTAATACTTCACCGAACGTCTAAGTCACGACCTCACGGCTGCTAGTAGGATTAATCTGGAAGAGTGTCTCCGCAGAACGAACAATGACGATCCAGCTTCGTGTTGGGACACAGTGGCCGTATCTTACACGCGACCTTGTAGATGCCACTTGTAGTTGACTTCCACTCACTCGATCGTATGGTGGTCCGTGCTGCTAGCGGGGTAACAGCGGTGCGGGAGAGTTATTCTTGCTGATATATCAGCTGCGTATCGAACCACTGGCGGGGTAGCCTGCCCCTACCAGTGTGCAGATGTTTCTGTCGAAATACAACAGGCTATTGTTATCGCGCAGCACAAAAACTAATCGACAAAAAAAACACCCGTACGATAACTCGTGTATTGTTATTTTGCGAACTCAAACGGAGATAAACAATTTGCGTCTAATCGAGACGAAAGCAAAACAACGAATGACGTGAAAATTTGTATGTAGGGGTTTTTGGTGCCTCTAAAGGTTTCTATGTTAGTTTGAGATCCCTTCCTCTTCTGGAAGGGAGGGGTCCCATACAAATGAAACATGTATTTCTGCACAACTCAAGAACAAACCAAGCAAATTAAACCGAATTTGGCATGTGGATGTTTTAAGGGGTAACAAATATGTCCATAATAGTTGGACGCCCCTCCCTTTTCTGGAAGAGAGGGGTTCAATACAAATGAAACACAAATTTCTGTACATCTCGAGAGCTAACCAACTAAATGGAACCAAATTTGGCTGGTGAATGTTTTTAGAGGTAACAAATATGTGCATAATGGTTTGACACCCCTCCCTCTTCTATAAGGGAGGGGTCCCATACAAATGAAACACAAATTTCGCACAGCTCAAGAACCAATCAAGAAAATACAACAAAATTTGGTATGTGAATGTTTATAGAGGTAACAAATATGTCTATAATTGTTCGACGCCCCTCCCTCTTCTGGAAGCACATGTTTCTGCACAAATTTCATCACATCTCGCGAACCAATCAACTAAATGGAACCATATTTCCCAGGTGAATGTTTCTAGTGGTAACAAATATGTTCAATAATCGACCTCAGGCAACATTTTGGATTGTAAGATGGCAACTTCCGGTTTCTGGAAAACAGCCAAAAATGGCCTATTTCCACCCAATATAACAATATCCGGATCTAGAATGATACACAAGAGCTAAAATCGACCAAAGATAGTATTTTGAATTCTAAGATGGCGACTTTCGGTTTCTGAAAACAGCTGAAAATGACCAAATATCACCCAATATGAGTTTTTCTTTAACCAGTATGACGTACAAAATCCAGAAATTGTCTCCAAATGCCATTATTAAACCCAAAATGGCGACTTCCGGTTTCGGAAAAACAGCGGCAAATGACCAAATAGCACCCAATATGGGTATTTTCGGAATCGTAATGATGCACTGGAGGCACAAATTGACTTCGGACAACATTTTGAATTGTAAGATGGCAACTTCCGGTTTCTGGAAAACAGCCTGAAATGAACGATTCGAACGATTAAATATGAGTATCTCCGGAACCAGAAAGATGCACAGAAGCTAAAAATTGATCACAGACAGAATCTTGAATTTTAAAATAGTGACTTCCGGTGTCTTGCAAACAGCCGAAAATGACCAAATACCATTCAATATGAATGTTTTCGGAACTAGAATTACGTCCAGATGACAGAAATTGATTTGACAGGCAATTTTAAAGTCCAAAATGACGATTTTCGGTTTCTGAAAAACAGC